>NW_026278376.1:45000-189512 GCF_023373465.1 Oncorhynchus keta | reverse complement strand
CTGCTCCAAAACTAGCCTGCTCCAAAACTAGCCTGCTCCAAAACTAGCCTGCTCCAAAGCTAGCCTGCTCCAAAGCCAGCCTACTCCAAAGCTAGCCTGCTCCAAAGCTAGCCTGCTCCAAAGCTAGCACTAATAAAAAAATGTAAAAAAGTGCACTACTTTCAACCCCTATGGAAGAATGGTGTCACGCCCTGACCTTAGTTATTTTTTTATGTCTCTGTTTTAGTTTGGTCAGGGCGTGAGTTGGGGTGGGCATTCTATGTTTTGAATTTTCTGTTTGAGTGTTTTTGTTGCACCTTGCAGAACTGTTCGTTTGTCGGTCTCTTGTTTTTGATCCAGTATAACCACGCTGCTCTTTGGTCCTCTTCTCCTTCTCCCAACAACAATCGTGACAAATGGTGCCGTTCTGAATTCTAGTAAAAATGTTTTACAACAGGAAAATATACATTTTAGTGTTTGTTATTGGACTACTAGTGCAGGTAGTCCCCTCCCGGTTTTAAATCAGCTTTCTACTGTTTGGTGCCTGCCTAATGAGCACATCCCAGGTGGTAGTGGTGACAGAGGCAATAAACATTCAGGTCGTTCATGTTAGCAGTCACGGTGGTCCACAATAGCATATCAATATAGCATGCTAATTTAGCATTCATTATCACGGAAGCAGTGCAGACTATTTCGTAACGCTCTTCATTGATGCTTGATGGGTTGTTTTAAATTCAGTGCAAAACAGACACTATTTTACTTGAAATGGGTTATTAATGAAGTTAATCTGGTTTGACTCCAGACAGTAGGTTATTAATGAAGTTAATCTGGTCTGACTCCAGACAGTAGGTTATTAATGAAGTTAATCTGATCTGACTCCAGACAGTAGGTTATTAATGAAGTTAATCTGGTCTGACTCCAGACAGTAGGTTATTAATGAAGTTAATCTGGTCTGACTCCAGACAGTAGGTTATTAATGAAGTTAATCTGGTCTGACTCCAGACAGTAGGTTATTAATGAAGTTAATCTGGTCTGACTCCAGACAGTAGGTTATTAATGAAGTTAATCTGGTCTAACTCCAGACAGTAGGTTATTAATGAAGTTAATCTGGTCTGACTCCAGACAGTAGGTTATTAATGAAGTTAATCTGGTCTGACTCCAGACAGTAGGTTATTAATGAAGTTAATCTGGTCTGACTCCAGACAGTAGGTTATTAATGAAGTTAATCTGGTCTAACTCCAGACAGTAGGTTATTAATGAAGTTAATCTGGTCTGACTCCAGACAGTAGGTTATTAATGAAGTTAATCTGGTCTGACTCCAGACAGTAGGTTATTAATGAAGTTAATCTGATCTGACTCCAGACAGTAGGTTATTAATGAAGTTAATCTGATTTGACTCCAGACAGTGGGTTATTAATGAAGTTAATCTGGTCTGACTCCAGACAGTAGGTTATTAATGAAGTTAATCTGGTCTAACTCCAGACAGTGGGTTATTAATGAAGTTAATCTGGTCTAACTCCAGACAGTGGGTTATTAATGAAGTTAATCTGGTCTAACTCCAGACAGTGGGTTATTAATGAAGTTAATCTGGTCTGACTCCAGACAGTAGGTTATTAATGAAGTTAATCTGGTCTAACTCCAGACAGTGGGTTATTAATGAAGTTAATCTGGTCTGACTCCAGACAGTAGGTTATTAATGAAGTTAATCTGGTCTGACTCCAGACAGTGGCTCTTACCCACACTACTATTACCCTGTAGACCAGGCCTGCTGTTGGCCGTGGTAAATTGTGTGATCTGCTCGATACGAGTTGCTTGGAGTTAACTGCAGCGCTCCTTGGCTTCCTGCCAACCACCCTGATCACAAGTACATTTTTAAGGGTAGGTACCTGTCCTGTCCACCAACTCCGAGAGATAGGTGAGCTGGGCTTCGAGAGAAGGGGAGGTGGCATCTGAAAACTATCTACAGACCAACCAACAAGTCATTCTACAATAAAGGCATTGAAACAAGTCACTACTCAGTACTCAAGGCATTAGGCACTGAAACAAGTCACTACTCAGTACTCAAGGCATTAGGCACTGAAACAAGTCACTACTCAGTACTCAAGGCATTAGGCACTGAAACAAGTCACTACTCAGTACTCAAAGCATTAGGCACTGAAACAAGTCACTACTCAGTACTCAAAGCATTAGGCACTGAAACAAGTCACTACTCAGTACTCAAAGCATTAGGCACTGAAACAAGTCACTACTCAGTACTCAAGGCATTAGGCACTGAAACAAGTCACTACTCAGTACAAGGCATTAGGCACTGAAACAAGTCACTACTCAGTACAAGGCATTAGGCACTGAAACAAGTCACTACTCAGTACTCAAAGCATTAGTCATTGAAACAAGTCACTACTCAGTACTCAAGGCATTAGGCACTGAAACAAGTCACTACTCAGTACTCAAAGCATTAGGCACTGAAACAAGTCACTACTCAGTACTCAAAGCATTAGGCACTGAAACAAGTCACTACTCAGTACTCAAGGCATTAGGCACTGAAACAAGTCACTACTCAGTACTCAAGGCATTAGGCACTGAACAGACACTGTGTTAGGTAGGGAGTCTAGGTCTAATGAATCAGTCTGAACAGACACTGTGTTAGTGAGTCTAGCTCTAATGAATCAGTCTGAACAGACACTGTGTTAGTGAGTCTAGCTCTAATGAATCAGTCTGAACAGACACTGTGTTAGTGAGTCTAGCTCTAAATGAATCAGTCTGAACAGACACTGTGTTAGGGAGTCTAGCTGTAGGTCTCTGCAGGTCTCTCCAGACAGTGGTTATGTATGTGCCATTACTTGACTTGATTAGTTGACCCTTGACACCAAGGTGAACCATGCTTAGCCTGGTCCCACATCCGTTTGTGCTGTCTTAGCGACTCCTATAAATCACATAGAGTTGGTAAGACAGCACAAACAGAGCTGGGACTCGGGACTCAGACTAGACCATGCTAGCATCACGAGTAGTGGCAACAAGACGTTCTGCCACCATCCATCCCCATGACAACAACCTGGTCAATCTAGCAACACATCGGAATGTGCTTTACAGCTCAGATACTGGTTATTGAGCTACATGCTTTTCAGAACTCCGAAATTCCTCATAAATCTCAGTAGGAGGATGCCTTCCCTAGTTAATCCTTCCTGATATCAGAAATTCCTTGAAACATGATTAATAAAAAACCTTGGAAATGTAGGGAACGTTTCAGGAATTTTGCAACACTAGCCTATCATCATTAGCATTATAGCATTACTACCACTGTTCCCTAGCCTATCATCATTAGCATTATAGCATTACTACCACTGATCCCTAGCCTATAATCATTAGCATTACTACCACTGTTCCCTAGCCTATCATCATTAGCATTATAGCATTACTACCACTGATCCCTAGCCTATCATCATTAGCATTATGGCATTACTACCACTGATCCCTAGCCTATCATCATTAGCATTATAGCATTACTACCACTGTTCCCTAGCCTATCATCATTAGCATTATAGCATTACTACCACTGTTCCCTAGCCTATCATCATTAGCATTATAGCATTACTACCACTGTTCCCTAGCCTATCATCATTAGCATTATGGCATTACTACCACTGTTCCCTAGCCTATCATCATTAGCATTACTACCACTGATCCCTAGCCTATAATCATTATCATTACTACCACTGTTCCCTAGCCTATCATCATTAGCATTATAGCATTACTACCACTGTTCCCTAGCCTATCATCATTAGCATTATAGCATTACTACCACTGATCCCTAGCCTATAATCATTAGCATTACTACCACTGTTCCCTAGCCTATCATCATTAGCATTACTACCACTGTTCCCTAGCCTATCATTAGCATTACTACCACTGTTCCCTAGCCTATCATCATTAGCATTAATACCACTGTTCCCTAGCCTATAATCATTAGCATTACTACCACTGTTCCCTAACCTATCATCATTAGCATTACTACCACTGTTCTCTAGCCTATAATCATTAGCATTACTACCACTGTTCCCTAACCTATCATCATTAGCATTACTACCACTGTTCCCTAGCCTATCATCATTAGCATTACTACCACTGATCCCTGGCCTATCATCATTAGCATTACTACCACTGTTCCCTAGCCTATCATCATTAGCATTACTACCACTGTTCCCTAACCTATCATCATTAGCATTACTACCACTGTTCCCTAACCTATCATCATTAGCATTATAGCATTACTACCACTGATCCCTAGCCTATCATCATTAGCATTACTACCACTGTTCCCTAACCTATCATTAGCATTATAGCATTACTACCACTGATCCCTAGCCTATCATCATTAGCATTACTACCACTGATCCCTAACCTATCATCATTAGCATTACTACCACTGATCCCTGGCCTATCATTAGCATTATAGCATTACTACCACTGATCCCTAGCCTATCATCATTAGCATTACTACCACTGATCCCTAGCCTATCATCATTAGTATTACTACCACTGATCCCTGGCCTATCATTAGCATTATAGCATTACTACCACTGATCCCTGGCCTATCATCATTAGCATTACTACCACTGTTCCCTAGCCTATCATTAGCATTACTACCACTGTTCCCTAGCCTATCATCATTATCATTACTACCACTGTTCCCTAGCCTATCATCATTAGCATTATGGCATTACTACCACTGTTCCCTAGCCTATCATCATTAGTATTACTACCACTGTTCCCTAGCCTATCACCATTAGCATTACTACCACTGTTCCCTAGCCTATCAGCATTATAGCATTACTACCACTGATCCCTGGCCTATCATCATTAGCATTATGGCATTACTACCACTGTTCCCTAGCCTGTAATCATTAGCATTACTACCACTGTTCCCTAGCCTATCATTAGCATTATAGCATTACTACCACTGTTCCCTAGCCTATCATCATTAGCATTACTACCACTGTTCCCTAGCCTATCATTAGCATTATAGCATTACTACCACTGTTCCCTAGCCTATCATCATTATCATTACTACCACTGTTCCCTAGCCTATAATCATTAGCATTACTACCACTGATCCCTAGCCTATCATCATTAGCATTACTACCACTGATCCCTAGCCTATCATCATTAGCATTACTACCACTGATCCCTGGCCTATCATCATTAGCATTACTACCACTGTTCCCTAGCCTATCATCATTAGCATTACTACCACTGTTCCCTAGCCTATCATTAGCATGACTACCACTGTTCCCTAGCCTATCATTAGCATTATAGCATTACTACCACTGTTCCCTAGCCTATCATCATTATCATTACTACCACTGTTCCCTAGCCTATCATCATTATCATTACTACCACTGATCCCTAGCCTATAATCATTATCATTACTACCAATGATCCCTAGCCTATAATCATTAGCATGACTACCACTGTTCCCTAGCCTATCATCATTAGCATTACTACCACTGTTCCCTAGCCTATCATCATTAGCATTACTACCACTGTTCCCTGGCCTATCATCATTAGCATTACTACCACTGATCCCTAGCCTATCATTAGCATTATAGCATTACTACCACTGTTCCCTAGCCTATCATCATTAGCATTACTACCACTGATCCCTAGCCTATCATTAGCATTATAGCATTACTACCACTGTTCCCTAGCCTATCATCATTAGCATTACTACCACTGTTCCCTGGCCTATAATCATTATCATTACTACCACTGATCCCTGGCCTATCATCATTAGCATTACTACCACTGTTCCCTAGCCTATCATCATTAGCATTACTACCACTGTTCCCTAGCCTATCATCATTAGCATTACTACCACTGTTCCCTAGCCTATCATCATTAGCATTACTACCACTGATCCCTGGCCTATCATCATTAGCATTACTACCACTGATCCCTGGCCTATCATCATTAGCATTACTACCACTGATCCCTGGCCTATCATCATTAGCATTACTACCACAGAGAGAACATTATCTAGTTATGCAGCACACCACCAGGCTCCCAAATGGTCCCTTAAGCTATTCCTTTTATAGTGCACTATATATGCCATTTAGCAGACGCTTTTATCCAAAGCGACTTACAGTCAGTCATGTGTGCATACATTCTACGTATGGGTGGTCCCGGGGATCGAACCCACTACCCTGGCGTTACAAGCGCCATGCTCTACCAACTGAGCTACAGAAGGACCACCAGTTCTTGGTTCTCAGTTCAACATGATGGATCTAGTAAGTGGTTTGAGTTTTATTTTAGTTTTACTATTGAGAGTTCCCTCTCTTTGTGCTTTCACTAGATTCATCATTGGCACGGAAAGAGAGTCCCTGACTTCCTAACATTGATGTGACCACAACAATTCTCCTCAGATAGTAAGGCCTCTGGTTAATAGTAGTGCACTACATTAGGGAATAGGGTGCAATTTGTGTATTCACAAGTCAGCCAGGGTAATGAGAGTACAGTGCAGTCAATCTGAAGCTTGCAAGTGAACAAAACAAACCTCAAATGATTTAATAAAAAATCTAAAATCTAAAAACAGTAAATCATATATTAAAGACATTTCTGTGAAGATTCGTCCAGCGTTTGTCTGATTATTAAATCTTTGATATATAATAATATAAAATACGGCAGAAATAAAAAGCTGTGTAGTCCTGACTGGGGATCCTTAAGGAACCAACAGGCTCAGACAGCTGTATAGTCCTGACTGGGGATCCTTAAGGAACCAACAGGCTCAGACAGCTGTATAGTCCTGACTGGGGATCCTTAAGGAACCAACAGGCTCAGACAGCTGTATAGTCCTGACTGGGGATCCTTAAGGAACCAACGAGCTCAGACACAGCTGTATAGTCCTGACTGGGGATCCTTAAGGAACTAACGGGATCAGACACAGCTGTATAGTCCTGACTGGGGATCCTTAAGGAACCAACAGGCTCAGACAGCTGTATAGTCTGACTGGGGATCCTTAAGGAACCAACAGGCTCAGACAGCTGTATAGTCCTGACTGGGGATCCTTAAGGAACCAAGTCCTGACTGGGGATCAGACCAACAGCTGTAGACAGCTGTATAGTCCTGACTGGGGATCCTTAAGGAACCAACAGGCTCAGACAGCTGTATAGTCCTGACTGGGGATCCTTAAGGAACCAACAGGCTCAGACATCAGCTGTATAGTCAGCTGTATAGTCTGGGGATCCTTAAGGAACCAACAGGCTCAGACACAGCTGTATAGTCCTGACTGGGGATCCTTAAGGAACCACTGTATAACTGGGGATCCTTAAGACAGACACAGCTGTATAGTCCTGACTGGGGATCCTTAAGGAACCAACAGGCTCAGACACAGCTGTATAGTCCTGACTAGGGATCCTTAAGGAACCAACAGGATCAGACACAGCTGTATAGTCCTGACTGGGGATCCTTAAGGAACCAACGGGATCAGACAGCTGTATAGTCCTGACTGGGGATCCTTAAGGAACCAACGGGCTCAGACACAGCTGTATAGTCCTGACTAGGGATCCTTAAGGAACCAATAGGATCAGACACAGCTGTATAGTCCTGACTGGGGATCCTTAAGGAACCAATGGGATCAGACACAGCTGTATAGTCCTGACTAGGGATCCTTAAGGAACCAACGGGATCAGACACAGCTGTATAGTCCTGACTGGGGATCCTTAAGGAACCAACAGGCACAGCTGTATAGTCCCGAGATCCTTAAGGAACAGCTGTAGCTGTAGAACCTTAAGGAACCAACAGGCTCAGACACAGCTGTATAGTCCTGACTGGGGATAGTCCACAGCTGTATACTGGGGATCCTTAAGGAACCAACGGGCTCAGACACAGCTGTATAGTCCTGACTGGGGATCCTTAAGGAACCAACAGGCTCAGACACAGCTGTATAGTCCTGACTGGGGATCCTTAAGGAACCAACAGGCTCAGACACAGCTGTATAGTCCTGACTGGGGATCCTTAAGGAACCAACGAGCTCAGACACAGCTGTATAGTCCTGACTGGGGATCCTTAAGGAACCAACGAGCTCAGACACAGCTGTATAGTCCTGACTGGGGATCCTTAAGGAACCAACAGGCTCAGACACAGCTGTATAGTCCTGACTAGGGATCCTTAAGGAACCAACAGGATCAGACACAGCTGTATAGTCCTGACTGGGGATCCTTAAGGAACCAACGGGATCAGACAGCTGTATAGTCCTGACTGGGGATCCTTAAGGAACCAACGGGCTCAGACACAGCTGTATAGTCCTGACTGGGGATCCTTAAGGAACCAACTCAGACACAGCTGTATAGGAATCCTTAAGGAACCAGGGGATCAGACACAGCTGTATAGTCCTGATCCTTAAGGAACCAACGGGATCAGACACTGTATAGTCCTGACTAAGAACCAACGGGATCAGACACAGCTGTATAGTCCTGACTAGGGATCCTTAAGGAACCAACGGGATCAGACACAGCTGTATAGTCCTGACTGGGGATCCTTAAGGAACCAACGGGCTCAGACACAGCTGTCCTGACTAGGGATCCTGGAACCAACAGGCTGGGTATAGACTGGGGATCCTTAAGGAACCAACGAGCTCAGACACAGCTGTATAGTCCTGACTGGGGATCCTTAAGGAACCAACGGGCTCAGACACAGCTGTATAGTCCTGATCCTTAAGGAACCAACGATCAGACACAGCTGTATAGTCCTTGAACCTTAAGGAACCAACGGGATCAGACAGCTGTATAGTCCTGACTGGGGATCCTTAAGGAACCAACGAGCTCAGACACAGCTGTATAGTCCTGACTGGGGATCCTTAAGGAACCAACGGGCTCAGACACAGCTGTATAGTCCTGACTGGGGATCCTTAAGGAACCAACGAGCTCAGACACAGCTGTATAGTCCTGACTGGGGATCCTTAAGGAACCAACGGGCTCAGACACAGCTGTATAGTCCTGACTGGGGATCTCAGTCTAGAGCCTGGCCACGCAGCTGTGTGTCAGTCTAGAGCCTGGCCATGCAGCTGTGTCTCGGTCTAGAGCCTGACCATGCAGCTGTGTCTCAGTCTAGAGCCTGGCCACGCAGCTGTGTCTCAGTCTAGAGCCTGGCCATGCAGCTGTGTCTCAGTCTAGAGCCTGGCCAAGCAGCTGTGTCACAGTCTAGAGCCTGGCCATGCAGCTGTGTCACAGTCTAGAGCCTGGCCACGCAGCTGTGTCACAGTCTAGAGCCTGGCCACGCAGCTGTGTCACAGTCTAGAGCCTGGCCATGCAGCTGTGTCACAGTCTAGAGCCTGCCCAGGCAGCTGTGTCACAGTCTAGAGCCTGGCCACGCAGCTGTGTCACAGACTAGAGCCTGGCCACGCAGCTGTGTCACAGACTAGAGCCTGGCCACGCAGCTGTGTCTCAGTCTAGAGCCTGGCCACGCAGCTGTGTCTCAGTCTAGAGCCTGGCCACGCAGCTGTGTCTCAGTCTAAAGCCTGGCCACACAGCTGTGTCTCAGTCTAGAGCCTGGCCACGCAGCTGTGTCACAGACTAGAGCCTGGCCACGCAGCTGTGTCACAGTCTAGAGCCTGGCCACGCAGCTGTGTCTCAGTCTAGAGCCTGGCCATGCAGCTGTGTCTCGGTCTAGAGCCTGGCCACGCAGCTGTGTCTCAGTCTTGAGCCTGGCCACGCAGCTGTGTCTCAGACAGACAGGACCAAAGTAGGCTTTTTAGAAGGGGGTTTGGGGTCGGGGGTCAGGGGGAAGCAGGTGGTACTGGTGATGCCGTTAGATGCTCTGACAACATTGCATCTTTGGTTTATTCTCAGTCGGCTGCACCTGGATGTTGACCACGTTGTTGCTAGGCGACATGTTGTTGTCTTGCCGGTCTGACATCTGTTTCTGAGACACAATGCGATAGATTTCTGCAGGGAGGGAGGGGGGATGTGGAAGACAGGAGGGAGAGCGAGGAAGAGAAGAGACAGACGGGGGTTAGAGAGGGACAGGAGGGAGAGAGAGGGACAGGAGGGAGAGAGAGGGACAGGAGGGAGAGAGAGAGACAGGAGGGAGAGAGAGAGACAGGAGATGATCACCCTAACACACAACCACTGGTCTCTTCTCTCATTCTCTGGCCTGTGCTAAACCCTGTGCCATAATACAATATAGCCCATTTAAAATATAATGACTTTATTAAACCTCATAGAAAATAGTCCATGCACAGACAGACAGAGGACTACTCACCAGTCAGAATGGTCTGGAAGGATGTCTCCACGTTAGTAGAGTCCAGGGCTGAGGTCTCCAGGAAAGACAAACCGTTCTTCTCTGAGGGACAGAGGGAAACGGTAAACCATGTCAATCACTACTGTGTTAACGTCTCCCCGCGACATTGCAGAAACGTCTCCCCGAGACATTGCAGAAACGTCTCCCCGAGACATTGCAGAGACGTCTCCCCGAGACATTGCAGAGACGTCTCCCCGCGACATTGCAGAGACGTCTCCCCGAGACATTGCAGAGACGTCTCCCCGAGACATTGCAGAGACGTCTCCCCGAGACATTGCAGAGACGTCTCCCCGAGACATTGCAGAGACGTCTCCCCGAGACATTGCAGAGACGTCTCCCCGAGACATTGCAGAGACGTCTCCCCGAGACATTGCAGAGACGTCTCCCCGAGACATTACAGTAAGTGAATAAGCAAACCCTGATCACCGACAGCCACTCATGAGTAAGGAAAAGATGAACACCACTACTCTTAGACCTCCTTATGTGGGAGTAGGGAGGCATGGTTGGTACTAGCCTGATACCAGACCTGCACAAATACATCTGAAACCAGACCAGGTTGGATCTGAAACCAGACCAGGTTGGTTCTGAAACCAGACCAGGTTGGATCTGAAACCAGACCAGGTTGGATCTGAAACCAGACCAGGTTGGATCTGAAACCAGACCAGGTTGGATCTGAAACCAGACCAGGTTGGTTCTGAAACCAGACCAGGTTGGATCTGAAACCAGACCAGGTTGGATCTGAAACCAGACCAGGTTGGATCTGAAACCAGACCAGGTTGGATCTGAAACCAGACCAGGTTGGATCTGAAACCAGACCAGGTTGGTTCTGTACTGACCCGAACAAATACATCTGAAACCAGACCAGGTTGGTTCTGAAACCAGACCAGGTTGGATCTGAAACCAGACCAGGTTGTTTCTGAAACCAGACCAGGTTGTTTCTGAAACCAGACCAGGTTGGATCTGAAACCAGACCAGGTTGGTTCTGTACTGACCTGAACAAATACATCTGAAACCAGACCAGGTTGGTTCTGTCCTGACCTGAACAAATACATCTGAAACCAGACCAGGTTGGTTCTGAAACCAGACCAGGTTGTTTCTGAAACCAGACCAGGTTGGATCTGAAACCAGACCAGGTTGGTTCTGTACTGACCTGAACAAATACATCTGAAACCAGACCAGGTTGGTTCTGTACTGACCTGAACAAATACATCTGAAACCAGACCAGGTTGGTTCTGAAACCAGACCAGGTTGGTTCTGTACTGACCTGAACAAATACATCTGAAACCAGACCAGGTTGGTTCTGTACTGACCTGAACAAATACATCTGAAACCAGATCAGGTTGGTTCTGTACTGACCTGCAAACGCCCGTGCCCCATCGGTGGGCACAGCCCTGAGGTGGCGCAGGTCACTCTTGTTGCCAACCAACATAATAACGATGTTGCTGTCAGCATGGTCTCTCAGCTCCTTCAGCCAACGTTCCACGCTTTCATAGGTCAGGTGCTTGGCGATGTCATAGACCAGAAGAGCACCCACGGCACCACGGTAATACCTGTGGACCAGAGAAGACAGTTCAAATCAAATTTGATTGGTCACATAAATATATCTAGCAGATAGGAACGAACAAACGTGACAACCACCACCACTATCAGAATAGAGCCATAAGGAAGTCAAGATCCCTACCACCCCACTACCACTATCAGAATAGAGCCATAAGGAAGTCAAGATCCCTACCACCCCACTACCACTATCAGAATAGAGCCATAAGGAAGTCAAGATCCCTACCACCCCACTACCACTATCAGAATAGAGCCATAAGGAAGTCAAGATCCCTACCACCCCACTACCACTATCAGAATAGAGCCATAAGGAAGTCAAGATCCCTACCACCCCACTACCAGAATAGAGCCATAAGGGAGAATAAACATCTAATACTATCAGATTACAGCCACAAGGGAGAATAGACATCTACCACCCCACGAGCACTATCAGAATAGAGCCATAAGGAAGTCAAGACATGTACCACCACACTACCACTATCAGATTACATTTTACATTACATTGAAGTCATTTAGCAGACGCTCTTATCCAGAATTAGAGCCATACAGGAGACTAGGCATCTACCACTACCAGATTAGAGGAATAAGGGAGACGAGACATCTACCACCCCACTATCACTATCAGATTAGAACCATAAAGGAAACTTGGCATCGACCACTATCAGATTAGAGCCACAAGGGAGACTAGACATCTACCACCCCACTAGCACTATCAGATTAGAGCCGTAAAGGAAACTTGGCATCGACCACTATCAGATTAGAGCCACAAGGGAGACTAGACATCTACCACCCCATTAACACTATCAGATTAGATCTACAAGGGAGACTAGACATCTACCACCCCACTAGCACTATCAGATTAGAGCCGTAAAGGAGACTACACATCTAGCACTATCAGATTAGAGCCGTAAAGGAGACTACACATCTACCACCCCATTACCACTATCGGATCTACAAGGGAGGCTAGACATCTTCCACCCCACTACCACTATCAGAATAGATCCACAAGGGAGTCTAGACATCTACCACCCCACTACCACTATCAGATTAGAGCCGTAAAGGAGGCTAGACATCTACCACCCCACTACCACTATCAGAATAGATCCACAAGGGAGACTAGGCATCAACCACTAGTGGATGGTTTGGGGACCCTGAACGGTTTGGGGACCTGGATGGTTTGGGGACCGTGGACCTGGATGGTTTGGGGACCGTGGACCTGGACGGTTTGGGGACCTGGATGGTTTGGGGACCGGGGACCTGGATGGTTTGGGGACCGTGGACCTGGATGGTTTGGGGACCGTGGACCTGGATGGTTTGGGGACCGTGGACGGTTTGGGGACCGTGGACCTGGATGGTTTGGGGACCGTGGACCTGGATGGTTTGGGGACCGTGGACCTGGATGGTTTGGGGACCGTGGACCTGGATGGTTTGGGGACCGTGGACCTGGATGGTTTGGGGACCGTGGACCTGGATGGTTTGGGGACCGTGGACCTGGATGGTTTGGGGACCGTGGACCTGGATGGTTTGGGGACCGTGGACCGATGCTGTCTTGTTTTAACATTTCAATCAGGGACTGATGAGTATCAGTGAATCATTACATTCCTAGTGTGTGTGTGTGTGCGCGCACCACCACCACCAGAAAGACTCACGCTGATGTAATAGCCCGGTATCTCTCCTGGCCAGCTGTGTCCCAGATCTGAGCCTTCACGGTCTTCCCATCCACCTGGATACTGCGGGTGGCAAACTCCACCCCGATGGTGCTCTTACTCTCCAGGTTAAACTCATTCCGGGTGAAACGAGACAACAGGTTACTCTTCCCCACACCAGAGTCTCCTATCAACACCACTGGGCCAGAGAGAGAGAGAGAGAGAGAGAGATGGGTTAGTCTCCTATCAACACCACTGGGCCAGAGAGAGAGAGAGAGAGAGAGAGAGAGAGAGAGAGAGAGAGAGAGATGGGTTAGAGTCTCCTATCAACACCACTGGGCCAGAGAGAGAGAGAGATGGGTTAGAGTCTCCTATCAACACCACTGGGCCAGAGAGAGAGAGAGAGAGAGAGAGAGAGAGAGAGAGATGGGTTAGAGTCTCCTATCAACACCACTGGGCCAGAGAGAGAGAGAGAGAGAGATGGGTTAGAGTCACCACTGGAGAGAGAGAGAGAGAGAGATGGGTTAGAGTCTCCTATCAACACCACTGGGCCAGAGAGAGAGATGGGTTAGAGTCTCCTATCAACACCACTGGGCCAGAGAGAGAGAGAGAGAGAGAGAGAGAGATGGGTTAGAGTCTCCTATCAACACCACTGGGCCAGAGAGAGAGAGAGATGGGTTAGAGTCTCCTATCAACACCACTGGGCCAGAGAGAGAGAGAGATGGGTTAGAGTCTCCTATCAACACCACTGGGCCAGAGAGAGAGAGAGAGAGAGAGATGGGTTAGAGTCTCCTATCAACACCACTGGGCCAGAGAGAGAGAGAGAGAGAGAGAGAGAGATGGGTTAGAGTCTCCTATCAACACCACTGGGCCAGAGAGAGAGAGAGAGAGAGAAAATTAACAATAATGACAAATGGTTTGATGAGGAATGCAAAAATCTAAGAAAGAAATTGAGAAACCTGTCCAACCAAAAACATAGAGACCCGGAAAACCTGAGTCTACGCCTTCACTATGGTGAATCACTAAAACAATACAGAAATACACTACGGAAAAAGAAGGAACAGCATGTCAGAAATCAGCTCAATGCAATTGAAGAATCCATAGACTCTAACCACTTCTGGGAAAATTGGAAAACACTAAACAAACAACAACACGAAGAATTATCTATCCAAAATGGAGATGTCTGGGTAAACCACTTCTCCAATCTTTTTGGTTCTATAACAAAGAACAAAGAGCAAAAACATATACATGATCAACTACAGATCTTAGAATCAACTATTAAAGACTACCAGAACCCACTGATTCTCCAATTACATTGAATGAGTTACAGGACAAAATAAAAACCCTCCAACCCAAAAAGGCCTGTGGTGTCGATGGTATCCTCAATGAAATGATCAAATATACAGACAACAAATTCCAACTGGCTATACTAAAACTCTTTAACATCATACTTAGCTCTGGCATCTTCCCCAATATTTGGAACCAAGGACTGATCACCCCAATCCACAAAAGTGGAGACAAATTTGACCCCAATAACTACCGTGGAATATGTGTCAACAGTAACCTTGGGAAAATCCTCTGCATTATTATTAACAGCAGACTCGTACATTTCCTCAATGAAAACAATGTACTGAGCAAATGTCAAATTGGCTTTTTACCAAATTACCGTACAACAGACCATGTATTCACCCTGCACACCTTAATTGACAACCAAACAAACCAAAACAAAGGCAAAGTCTTCTCATGCTTTGTTGATTTCAAAAAGCCTTCGACTCAATTTGGCATGAGGGTCTGCTATACAAACTGATGGAAAGTGGTGTTGGGGGTAAAACATACGACATTATAAAATCCATGTACACAAACAACAAGTGTGCGGTTAAAATTGGCAAAAAACACACACATTTCTTCACACAGGGTCGTGGGGTTAGACAGGGATGCAGCTTAAGCCCCACCCTCTTCAACATATATATCAACGAACTGGCGCGGGCACTAGAAAAGTCTGCAGCACCCGGCCTCCCCTGCTAGAATCCGAAGTCAAATGTCTGCTGTTTGCTGATGATCTGGTGCTTCTGTCACCAACCAAGGAGGGCCTACAGCAGCACCTAGATCTTATGCACAGATTCTGTCAGACCTGGGCCCTGACAGTAAATCTCAGTAAGACCAAAATAATGGTGTTCCAAAAAGGTCGAGTCACCAGGACCACAAATACAAATTCCATCTCGACACTGTTGCCCTAGAGCACACAAAACTATACATACCTTGGCCTAAACATCAGCGCCACAGGTAACTTCCACAAAGGTGTGAACGATCTGAGAGACAAGGCAAGAAGGGCATTCTATGCCATCAAAAGAAACATAAATTTCAACATACCAATTAGGATTTGGCTAAAAATACTTGAATCAGTCATAGAGCCCATTGCCCTTTATGGTTGTGAGGTCTGGGGTCCGCTCACCAACCAAGACTTCACAAAATGGGACAAACACCAAATTGAGACTCTGCACGCAGAATTCTGCAAAAATATCCTCCGTGTACAACGTAAAACACCAAATAATGCATGCAGAGCAGAATTAGGCCGATACCCACTAATTATCAAAATCCAGAAAAGAGCCATTAAATTCTACAACCACCTAAAAGGAAGCGATTCACAAACCTTCCATAACAAAGCCATCACAAACAGAGAGATGAACCTGGAGAAGAGTCCCCTAAGCAAACTGGTCCTGGGGCTCTGTTCACAAACACAAACACACCCTACAGAGCCCCAGGACAACAGCACAATTAGACCCAACCAAATCATGAGAAAACAAAAAGATAATTACTTAACACATTGGAAAGAATTAACAAAAAAACAGAGCAAACTAGAATGCTATTTGGCCCTACACAGAGAGTACACAGCGGCAGAATACCTGACCACTGTGACTGACCCAAAATTAAGGAAAGCTTTGACTATGTACAGACTCAGTGAGCATAGCCTTGCTATTGAGAAAGGCCGCCGTAGGCAGACATGGCTCTCAAGAGAAGACAGGCTATGTGCTCACTGCCCACAAAATGAGGTGGAAACTGAGCTGCACTTCCTAACCTCCTGCCCAATGTATGACCATATTAGAGAGACATATTTCCCCCAGATCACACAGATCCACAAAGAATTCGAAAACATATCCAATTTTGAAAAACTCCCATACCTACTGGGTGAAATTCCACAGTGTGCCATCACAGCAGCAAGATTTGTGACCTGTTGCCACGAGAAAAGGGCAACCAGTGAAGAACAAACACCATTGTAAATACAACCCATATTTATGCTTATTTATTTTATCTTGTGTCCTTTAATTATTTGTACATTGTGTATATATATATATATATATAATATGACATTTGTAATGTCTTTACTGTTTTGAAACTGTTGTATGTGTAATGTTTACTGTTAATTTTTGTTGTTTTTCACTTTATATATTCACTTTGTATGTTGTCTACCTCACTTGCTTTGGCAATGTTAACACATGTTTCCCATGCCAATAAAGCCCTTGAATTGAATTGAATTGAATTGAGAGAGAGAGAGATGGGTTAGAGTCTCCTATCAACACCACTGGGCCAGAGAGAGAGAGAGAGAGAGAGAGAGAGATGGGTTAGAGTCTCCTATCAACACCACTGGGCCAGAGAGAGAGATGGGTTAGAGTCTCCTATCAACACCACTGGGCCAGAGAGAGATGGGTTAGAGTCTCCTATCAACACCACTGGGCCAGAGAGAGAGAGAGAGATGGGTTAGAGTCTCCTATCAACACCACTGGGCCAGAGAGAGAGATGGGTTAGAGTCTCCTATCAACACCACTGGGCCAGAGAGAGAGAGAGAGAGAGAGATGGGTTAGAGTCTCCTATCAACACCACTGGGCCAGAGAGAGAGAGAGATGGGTTAGAGTCTCCTATCAACACCACTGGGCCAGAGAGAGAGAGAGAGATGGGTTAGAGTCTCCTATCAACACCACTGGGCCAGAGAGAGAGAGAGAGAGAGAGAGATGGGTTAGAGTCTCCTATCAACACCACTGGGCCAGAGAGAGAGAGAGAGAGATGGGTTAGAGTCTCCCATCAACACCACTGGGCCAGAGAGAGAGAGAGATGGGTTAGAGTCTCCTATCAACACCACTGGGCCAGAGAGAGAGAGAGAGAGAGAGAGATGGGTTAGAGTCTCCTATCAACACCACTGGGCCAGAGAGAGAGAGAGAGAGATGGGTTAGAGTCTCCTATCAACACCACTGGGCCAGAGAGAGAGAGAGAGAGAGAGAGAGAGATGGGTTAGAGTCTCCTATCAACACCACTGGGCCAGAGAGAGAGAGAGAGAGAGAGAGAGAGAGATGGGTTAGAGTCTCCTATCAACACCACTGGGCCAGAGAGAGAGAGAGAGAGAGAGAGAGATGGGTTAGAGTCTCCTATCAACACCACTGGGCCAGAGAGAGAGAGAGAGAGAGAGAGAGAGAGAGAGAGAGAGAGAGAGAGAGATGGGTTAGAGTCTCCTATCAACACCACTGGGCCAGAGAGAGAGAGAGATGGGTTAGAGTCTCCTATCAACACCACTGGGCCAGAGAGAGAGAGAGAGAGATGGGTTAGAGTCTCCTATCAACACCACTGGGCCAGAGAGAGAGAGAGAGATGGGTTAGAGTCTCCTATCAACACCACTGGGCCAGAGAGAAAGAGAGAGATGGGTTAGAGTCTCCTATCAACACCACTGGGCCAGAGAGAGAGAGAGAGAGAGAGAGAGAGAGAGAGAGAGAGAGAGAGAGATGGGTTAGAGTCTCCTATCAACACCACTGGGCCAGAGAGAGAGAGAGAGAGAGATGGGTTAGAGTCTCCTATCAACACCACTGGGCCAGAGAGAGAGAGAGATGGGTTAGAGTCTCCTATCAACACCACTGGGCCAGAGAGAGAGAGAGATGGGTTAGAGTCTCCTATCAACACCACTGGGCCAGAGAGAGAGATGGGTTAGAGTCTCCTATCAACACCACTGGGCCAGAGAGAGAGAGAGAGAGAGAGAGATGGGTTAGAGTCTCCCATCAACACCACTGGGCCAGAGAGAGAGAGAGATGGGTTAGAGTCTCCTATCAACACCACTGGGCCAGAGAGAGAGAGATGGGTTAGAGTCTCCTATCAACACCACTGGGCCAGAGAGAGAGATGGGTTAGAGTCTCCTATCAACACCACTGGGCCAGAGAGAGAGAGAGATGGGTTAGAGTCTCCTATCAACACCACTGGGCCAGAGAGAGAGATGGGTTAGAGTCTCCTATCAACACCACTGGGCCAGAGAGAGAGAGAGATGGGTTAGAGTCTCCTATCAACACCACTGGGCCAGAGAGAGAGATGGGTTAGAGTCTCCTATCAACACCACTGGGCCAGAGAGAGAGATGGGTTAGAGTCTCCTATCAACACCACTGGGCCAGAGAGAGAGATGGGTTAGAGTCTCCTATCAACACCACTGGGCCAGAGAGAGAGAGAGATGGGTTAGAGTCTCCTATCAACACCACTGGGCCAGAGAAAGAGACAGGTTTGAGTCAATTCAATCAAATCAAAATGTTATGTCACATGTGCCGAATACAACAGGTGTAGTAGACCTCACAGTGTAATGCTGAATACAACAGGTGTTGTAGACCTAACAGTGTAATGCTGAATACAACAGGTGTAGGTAGACCTCACAGTGTAATGCTGAATACAACAGGTGTAGTAGACCTCACAGTGTAATGCTGAATACAACAGGTGTTGTAGACCTCACAGTGAAATGCTGAATACAACAGGTGTAGTAGACCTTACAGTGTAATGCTGAATACAACAGGTGTAGTAGACCTTACAGTGTAATGCTGAATACAACAGGTGTAGTAGACCTTACAGTGAAATGATGAATACAACAGGTGTAGTAGACCTCACAGTGAAATGCTGAATACAACAGGTGTAGTAGACCTCACAGTGAAATGCTGAATACAACAGGTGTAGGTAGACCTCACAGTGAAATGCTGAATACAACAGGTGTAGGTAGACCTCACAGTGAAATGCTGAATACAACAGGTGTAGGTAGACCTCACAGTGAAATGCTGAATACAACAGGTGTAGGTAGACCTCACAGTGAAATGCTGAATACAACAGGTGTAGGTAGACCTCACAGTGAAATGCTGAATACAACAGGTGTTGTAGACCTTACAGTGAAATGCTGAATACAACAGGTGTAGTAGACCTCACAGTGAAATGATGAATACAACAGGTGTAGTAGACCTTACAGTGAAATGCTGAATACAACAGGTGTAGTAGACCTCACAGTGAAATGATGAATACAACAGGTGTAGGTAGACCTCACAGTGAAATGCTGAATACAACAGGTGTAGGTAGACCTCACAGTGAAATGCTGAATACAACAGGTGTAGGTAGACCTCACAGTGAAATGCTGAATACAACAGGTGTAGGTAGACCTGACAGTGAAATGCTGAATACAACAGGTGTAGGTAGACCTCACAGTGAAATGCTGAATACAACAGGTGTAGGTAGACCTCACAGTGAAATGCTGAATACAACAGGTGTAGGTAGACCTGACAGTGAAATGCTGAATACAACAGGTGTAGGTAGACCTCACAGTGAAATGCTGAATACAACAGGTGTAGGTAGACCTCACAGTGAAATGCTGAATACAACAGGTGTAGGTAGACCTGACAGTGAAATGATGAATACAACAGGTGTAGGTAGACCTCACAGTGAAATGCTGAATACAACAGGTGTAGGTAGACCTGACAGTGAAATGATGAATACAACAGGTGTAGGTAGACCTCACAGTGAAATGCTGAATACAACAGGTGTAGGTAGACCTGACAGTGAAATGCTGAATACAACAGGTGTAGGTAGACCTCACAGTGAAATGCTGAATACAACAGGTGTAGTAGACCTCACAGTGAAATGCTGAATACAACAGGTGTAGTAGACCTCACAGTGAAATGCTGAATACAACAGGTGTAGTAGACCTTACAGTGAAATGCTGAATACAACAGGTGTAGTAGACCTCACAGTGAAATGATGAATACAACAGGTGTAGTAGACCTCACAGTGAACTGCTGAATACAACAGGTGTAGTAGACCTTACAGTGAAATGCTGAATACAACAGGTGTAGTAGACCTTACAGTGAAATGCTGAATACAACAGGTGTAGTAGACCTCACAGTGAAATGATGAATACAACAGGTGTAGGTAGACCTCACAGTGAAATGCTGAATACAACAGGTGTAGGTAGACCTGACAGTGAAATGCTGAATACAACAGGTGTAGGTAGACCTCACAGTGAAATGCTGAATACAACAGGTGTAGTAGACCTCACAGTGAAATGCTGAATACAACAGGTGTAGTAGACCTCACAGTGAAATGCTGAATACAACAGGTGTAGTAGACCTCACAGTGAAATGCTGAATACAACAGGTGTAGTAGACCTCACAGTGAAATGCTGAATACAACAGGTGTAGTAGACCTCACAGTGAAATGCTGAATACAACAGGTGTAGTAGACCTCACAGTGAAATGCTGAATACAACAGGTGTAGTAGACCTCACAGTGAAATGATGAATACAACAGGTGTAGTAGACCTCACAGTGAAATGCTGAATACAACAGGTGTAGGTAGACCTCACAGTGAAATGCTGAATACAACAGGTGTAGGTAGACCTCACAGTGAAATGCTGAATACAACAGGTGTAGGTAGACCTCACAGTGAAATGCTGAATACAACAGGTGTAGGTAGACCTCACAGTGAAATGCTGAATACAACAGGTGTAGGTAGACCTCACAATGAAATGCTGAATACAACAGGTGTAGGTAGACCTCACAGTGAAATGCTGAATACAACAGGTGTTGTAGACCTTACAGTGAAATGCTGAATACAACAGGTGTAGGTAGACCTCACAGTGAAATGCTGAATACAACAGGTGTTGTAGACCTTACAGTGAAATGCTGAATACAACAGGTGTTGTAGACCTCACAGTGAAATGCTGAATACAACAGGTGTAGGTAGACCTCACAGTGAAATGCTGAATACAACAGGTGTAGGTAGACCTCACAGTGAAATGCTGAATACAACAGGTGTTGTAGACCTTACAGTGAAATGCTGAATACAACAGGTGTAGTAGACCTCACAGTGAAATGCTGAATACAACAGGTGTAGGTAGACCTCACAATGAAATGCTGAATACAACAGGTGTAGGTAGACCTCACAGTGAAATGCTGAATACAACAGGTGTAGGTAGACCTCACAGTGAAATGCTGAATACAACAGGTGTAGGTAGACCTCACAGTGAAATGCTGAATACAACAGGTGTAGGTAGACCTCACAGTGAAATGCTGACTACAACAGGTGTAGGTAGACCTCACAGTGAAATGCTGAATACAACAGGTGTTGTAGACCTTACAGTGAAATGCTGAATACAACAGGTGTTGTAGACCTCACAGTGAAATGCTGAATACAACAGGTGTAGTAGACCTTACAGTGAAATGCTGAATACAACAGGTGTAGTAGACCTCACAGTGAAATGATGAATACAACAGGTGTAGTAGACCTCACAGTGAAATGATGAATACAACAGGTGTAGTAGACCTCACAGTGAAATGCTGAATACAACAGGTGTAGTAGACCTCACAGTGAAATGCTGAATACAACAGGTGTAGGTAGACCTCACAGTGAAATGCTGAATACAACAGGTGCTTTGTTACTTTGGTCCCAGCTCTCTGCAGATCATTCACTAGGTCCTCCCGTGTGGTTCTGGGATTTTTGCTCACCGTTCTTGTGATCATTTTGACCCCCCGGGGTGAGATCTTGCGTGGAGCCCCAGATCGAGGGAGATTATCAGTGGTCTTGTATGTCTTCCATTTCCTAATAATTGCTCCCACAGTTGATTTCTTCAAACCAAGCTGCTTACCTATTGCAGATTCAGTCTTCCCAGCCTGGTGCAGGTCTACAATTTTGTTTCTGGTGTCCTTTGACAGCTCTTTGGTCTTGGCCATAGTGGAGTTTGGAGTGTGACTGTTTGAGGTTGTGGACAGGTGTCTTTAATACTGATAACAAGTTCAAACAGGTGCCATTAATACAGGTAACGAGTGGAGGACAGAGGAGCCTCTTAAAGAAGAAGTTACAGGTCTGTGAGAGCCAGAAATCTTGCTTGTTTGTAGGTGACCAAATACTTATTTTCCAACATAATTTGCAAATAAATTCATTAAAAATCCTACAATGTGAATTTCTGTCATAGTTAAAGTGTACCTATGATGAAAATGACAGGCCTCTCATCTTTTTAAGTGGGAGAACTTGCACAATTGGTGGCTGACTAAATACTTTTTTGCCCCACTGTATATACAGACAGTAGCAGTCAACAGTTTAGACACACCTACTCATTCCAGGGTTTTTCTTTATTTGTACTGTTTTCTACAGTGTAGAACAATAGTGAAGACATCAAACCTATGAAGTAACGCATATTACACAACCTCCAGGCAGCTTAGTGGGAATATAATTTATTGTGTATTGATTTTAATATGCTTGTGTATTGATTTTAAGAAAGGCATTGATGTTTATGGTACATTGGTGCAGGCTGTGATTCGATGATAAATTAACAGGCACCGTATTGATTATATGCAACGCAGGACAAGCTAGTTAACCTAGTAATATCATCAACCATGTGTAGTTAACGAGTGATTATGTTAACGTAAAGGATGTGAAACGGCTAGCTTAGTTAGAGGTGCGCGCTAAATAGCGTTTCAATCGGTTACGTCACTTGCTCTGAGACCTTGAAGTAGTAGTTCCCCTTGCTCTGCAAGGGCCGCGGCTTTTGTGGAGCGATGGGTAACGATGCTTCGTGGGTGACTGTTGTCGATGTGTGCAGAGGGTCCCTGGTTCGCGCCCGGGTATGGGCGAGGGGACGGACGTAAAGTTATTCTGTTACACGCGCTAATAGCGTTTCAATCGGTGACGTCACTTGCTCTGAGACCTTGAAGTAGTAGTTCCCCTTGCTCTGCAAGGGCTGTGGCTTTTGTGGATAGGTAACGATGCTTCGTGGGTGACTGTTGTTGATGTGTGGGTCCATAGGGTCCCTGGTTCACGCCCGGGTATGGGCGAGGGACAGTCTAAAGTGATACTGTTACATTAAGATTGATGTTTTTTATAAGATAAGTTTAATGCTAGCTAGCAACTTACCTTGGCTCCTTGCTGCACTCACGTAACAAACAGGTGGTCAGCCTGCCGCGCAATCGGAGTCCAAAAAGGCTGTTTCCCGATTGTTATGAAAACTTGAAAAATCGTCCCTTATCGGTCGACCTCTAGTTTGTTGGACTATATCTGTGGTATACCGGTCATACAGAAGTGAGTAATAAATACACAGTCTGTAACTACATCCCCGGTTCCATGGTTTGCGACTACTGACACACATTCCTCTGTGCTTGACATCTCAGCACATCTCCCCAGTCGACAACATGCGCTGACTGGACATGGACTAAGGCCTAGCCTATATTCCAGGTTAAAACGCCATAAAAAAAAAAGGTCTAAATTCAGCGGTATGACATTCTCGTGGTTGAGATCATAAATGCTGAATGAAATGAGTCACATTCCTCCAGAGAGGAAAGGCCAATGGTCCATCATGGTCCATAGTAATTACTCCACAATGGGAAGAACCCATTTTATCATATATGTCATGATCAGCATGGATCTTTACACAAGCAGGATATAGTAGATATCTAGCTACCTAACGCCTTATTTAGTAGACATGTCTTCTGTAGGAAAACATTTTAAATGAATGACATCACATCACGTTATTAATAAAAAGGTAGCTGGAGCAACTAGCTATGGTTTCAGTAAATAAGTTGTGGTCATTTGGCAAGCTACAAAAAGACAAAATGATCAGAGGCTCTATGTTAGCATTATTGAGGAATATCAAGACAATAGTCTACTATATATGTATAACACTGTCATATCCAAACGCACTCATTTTAGTTAATAAGATATCAAGCTGACATTAACTTTACTGTGAATGTGTAGCTAGCTAATTTATCTAGCGGCTAACTAGATTAGCAACGAGCTCCACCACCACTAGTACTAGCTAGCGGCTAACTAGATTAGCACCGAGCTCTACCACTAGTACTAGCTAGCGGCTAACTAGATTAGCACCGAGCTCTACCACCACTAGTACTAGCTAGCGGCTAACTAGATTAGCACCGAGCTCTACCACCACTAGTACTAGCTAGCGGCTAACGAGATTAGCATCGAGCTCTACCACTAGTACTAGCTAGCGGCTAACTAGATTAGCACCGAGCTCTACCACCACTAGTACTAGCTAGCGGCTAACGAGATTAACCACCGAGCTCCACCACCACTAGAACTAGCTAACGGCTAACTAGATTAGCACCGAGCTCTACCACCACTAGTACTAGCTAGCTGCTAACTAGATTAGCACCGAGCTCCACCACCACTAGTACTAGCTAGCGGCTAACTAGATTAGCACCGAGCTCTACCACCACTAGTACTAGCTAGCGGCTAACTAGATTAGCACCGAGCTCCACCACCACTAGAACTAGCTAGCGGCTAACTAGATTAGCACCGAGCTCCACCACCACTAGTACTAGCTAGCGGCTAACTAGATTAGCACCGAGCTCTACCACCACTAGTACTAGCTAGCGGCTAACGAGATTAACCACCGAGCTCCACCACCACTAGTACTAGCTAGCGGCTAACTAGATTAGCACCGAGCTCCACCACCACTAGTACTAGCTAGCGGCTAACTAGATTAGCACCGAGCTCTACCACTAGTACTAGCTAGCGGCTAACTAGATTAGCACCGAGCTCTACCACCACTAGTACTAGCTAGCGGCTAACGAGATTAACCACCGAGCTCCACCACCACTAGTACTAGCTAGCGGCTAACTAGATTAGCACCGAGCTCCACCACCACTAGTACTAGCTAGCGGCTAACTAGATTAGCACCAAGCTCTACCACCACTAGTACTAGCTAGCTGCTAACTAGATTAGCATCGAGTTCTACCACCACTAGTACTAGCTAGTGGCTAACGAGATTAACCACCGAGCTCCACCACCACTAGTACTAGCTAGCGGCTAACTAGATTAGCACCGAGCTCTACCACCACTAGTACTAGCTAGCGGCTAACTAGATTAGCACCGAGCTCCACCACCACTAGTACTAGCTAGCGGCTAACTAGATTAGCACGAGCTCTACCACCACTAGTACTAGCTAGCGGCTAACTAGATTAGCACCGAGCTCCACCACCACTAGTACTAGCTAGCGGCTAACTAGATTAGCACCGAGCTCTACCACCACTAGTACTAGCTAGCTGGCTAACCAGATTAGCATCGAGCTCTACCACCACTAGAACTAGCTAGCGGCTAACTAGATTAGCACCAACCCCCACCACCACTAGAACTAGCTAGCGGCTAACTAGATTAGCACCAGCTCCACCACCACTAGAACTAGCTAGCGGCTAACTAGATTAGCATCGAGCTCTACCACCACTAGAACTAGCTAGCGGCTAACTAGATTAGCACCAAGCTCCACCACCACTAGTACTAGCTAGCGGCTAACTAGATTAGCACCGAGCTCCACCACCACTAGAACTAGCTAGCGGCTAACTAGATTAGCACCGAGCTCTACCACCACTAGTACTAGCTAGCGGCTAACTAGATTAGCATCGAGCTCTACCACCACTAGAACTAGCTAGCATCGATTAGCACCAAGCTCCACCACCACTAGTACTAGCTAGCGGCTAACTAGATTAGCACCGAGCTCCACCACCACTAGTACTAGCTAGCGGCTAACTAGATTAGCACCGAGCTCCACCACCACTAGTACTAGCTAGCGGCTAACTAGATTAGCACCGAGCTCCACCACCACTAGAACTAGCTAGCGGCTAACTAGATTAGCACCGAGCTCTACCACCACTAGTACTAGCTAGCGGCTAACTAGATTAGCACCGAGCTCCACCACCACTAGAACTAGCTAGCGGCTAACTAGATTAGCACCGAGCTCCACCACCACTAGTACTAGCTAGCGGCTAACTAGATTAGCACCAAGCTCCACCACCACTAGTACTAGCTAGCGGCTAACTAGATTAGCACCGAGCTCCACCACCACTAGAACTAGCTAGCGGCTAACTAGATTAGCACCGAGCTCCACCACCACTAGTACTAGCTAGCGGCTAACTAGATTAGCACCGAGCTCCACCACCACTATAACTAGCTAGCGGCTAACTAGATTAGCACCGAGCTCTACCACCACTAGTACTAGCTAGCTGCTAACTAGATTAGCATCGAGCTCTACCACCACTAGAACTAGCTAGCGGCTAACTAGATTAGCACCAACCCCCACCACCACTAGAACTAGCTAGCGGCTAACTAGATTAGCACCGAGCTCCACCACCACTAGAACTAGCTAGCGGCTAACTAGATTAGCACGAGCTCTACCACCACTAGAACTAGCTAGCGGCTAACTAGATTAGCACCAAGCTCCACCACCACTAGTACTAGCTAGCGGCTAACTAGATTAGCACCGAGCTCCACCACCACTAGAACTAGCTAGCGGCTAACTAGATTAGCACCGAGCTCTACCACCACTAGTACTCTACCAACTAGATTAGCATAGCTCTACCACCACTAGTACTAGCTAGCGGCTAACTAGATTAGCACCGAGCTCCACCACCACTAGTACTAGCTAGCGGCTAACTAGATTAGCACCGAGCTCCACCACCACTAGTACTAGCTAGCGGCTAACTAGATTAGCACCGAGCTCTACCACCACTAGTACTAGCTAGCGGCTAACTAGATTAGCACCGAGCTCCACCACCACTAGAACTAGCTAGCGGCTAACTAGATTAGCACCGAGCTCCACCACCACTAGTACTAGCTAGCGGCTAACTAGATTAGCACCAAGCTCCACCACCACTAGTACTAGCTAGCGGCTAACTAGATTAGCACCGAGCTCCACCACCACTAGAACTAGCTAGCGGCTAACTAGATTAGCACCGAGCTCCACCACCACTAGAACTAGCTACCAACTAGATTAGCACCGAGCTCCACCACCACTAGAACTAGCGCGCTAACTAGATTAGCACCGAGCTCTACCACCACTAGTACTAGCTAGCGGCTAACTAGATTAGCACCGAGCTCCACCACCACTAGAACTAGCTAGCGGCTAACTAGATTAGCACCAAGCTCCACCACCACTAGTACTAGCTAGCGGCTAACTAGATTAGCATCGAGCTCTACCACCACTAGTACTAGCTAGCTGCTAACTAGATTAGCATCGAGCTCTACCACCACTAGTACTAGCTAGCGGCTAACTAGATTAGCACCGAGCTCCACCACCACTAGTACTAGCTAGCGGCTAACTAGATTAGCACCGAGCTCCACCACCACTAGTACTAGCTAGCGGCTAACGAGATTAGCATCGAGCTCTACCACTAGTACTAGCTAGCGGCTAAATAGATTAGCACCGAGCTCTACCACCACTAGTACTAGCTAGCGGCTAAATAGATTAGCACCGAGCTCCACCACCACTAGAACTAGCTAGCGGCTAACTAGATTAGCACCGAGCTCTACCACCACTAGTACTAGCTAGCGGCTAACTAGATTAGCATCGAGCTCTACCACTAGTACTAGCTAGCGGCTAACTAGATTAGCACCGAGCTCCACCACCACTAGTACTAGCTAGCGGCTAACTAGATTAGCATCGAGCTCTACCACCACTAGTACTAGCTAGCGGCTAACTAGATTAGCACCGAGCTCCACCACCACTAGAACTAGCTAGCGGCTAACTAGATTAGCATTGAGCTCTACCACCACTAGTACTAGCTAGCGGCTAACTAGATTAGCATCGAGCTCTACCACCACTAGTACTAGCTAGCGGCTAACTAGATAAGCACCGAGCTCCACCACCACTAGAACTAGCTAGTGGCTAACTAGATTAGCACCGAGCTCTACCACCACTAGTACTAGCTAGCGGCTAACTAGATTAGCACCGAGCTCCACCACCACTAGTACTAGCTAGCGGCTAACTAGATTAGCACCGAGCTCCACCACCACTAGAACTAGCTAGCGGCTAACTAGATTAGCACCGAGCTCCACCACCACTAGTACTAGCTAGCGGCTAACTAGATTAGCACCGAGCTCCACCACCACTATAACTAGCTAGCGGCTAACTAGATTAGCACCGAGCTCCACCACCACTAGTACTAGCTAGCGGCTAACTAGATTAGCACCGAGCTCCACCACCACTAGTAACTAGCTAGCGGCTAACTAGATTAGCACCGAGCTCTACCACCACTAGTACTAGCTAGCGGCTAACTAGATTAGCACCGAGCTCCACCACCACTAGAACTAGCTAGCGGCTAACTAGATTAGCACCGAGCTCCACCACCACTAGAACTAGCTAGCGGCTAACTAGATTAGCACCGAGCTCCACCACCACTAGAACTAGCTAGCGGCTAACTAGATTAGCACCGAGCTCTACCACCACTAGTACTAGCTAGCGGCTAACTAGATTAGCACCAAGCTCCACCACCACTAGAACTAGCTACCAACTAGATTAGCACCAAGCTCCACCACCACTAGTACTAGCTAGCTAACTAGATTAGCATCAAGCTCTACCACCACTAGAACTAGCTAGCGGGCTAACTAGATTAGCACCGAGCTCCACCACCACTAGTACTAGCTAGCGGCTAACTAGATTAGCACCGAGCTCTACCACCACTAGTACTAGCTAGCGGCTAACTAGATTAGCACCGAGCTCCACCACCACTAGTACTAGCTAGCGGCTAACTAGATTAGCACCGAGCTCCACCACCACTAGAACTAGCTAGCGGCTAACTAGATTAGCATCGAGCTCCACCACCACTAGTACTAGCTAGCGGCTAACGAGATTAGCATCGAGCTCTACCACCACTAGTACTAGCTAGCGGCTAACTAGATTAGCACCGAGCTCCACCACCACTAGTACTAGCTAGCGGCTAACTAGATTAGCACCGAGCTCTACCACCACTAGTACTAGCTAGCGGCTAACTAGATTAGCACCGAGCTCCACCACCACTAGAACTAGCTAGCGGCTAACTAGATTAGCACCGAGCTCCACCACCACTAGTACTAGCTAGCGGCTAACTAGATTAGCACCGAGCTCTACCACCACTAGTACTAGCTAGCTGCTAACTAGATTAGCACCGAGCTCCACCACCACTAGTACTAGCTAGCGGCTAACTAGATTAGCACCGAGCTCCACCACCACTAGTACTAGCTAGCGGCTAACTAGATTAGCATCGAGCTCTACCACCACTAGAACTAGCTAGCGGCTAACTAGATTAGCACCGAGCTCCACCACCACTAGTACTAGCTAGCGGCTAACTAGATTAGCATCGAGCTCCACCACCACTAGTACTAGCTAGCGGCTAACTAGATTAGCACCGAGCTCCACCACCACTAGTACTAGCTAGCGGCTAACTAGATTAGCACCGAGCTCTACCACCACTAGTACTAGCTAGCGGCTAACTAGATTAGCACCGAGCTCTACCACCACTAGTACTAGCTAGCGGCTAACTAGATTAGCACCGAGCTCCACCACCACTAGTACTAGCTAGCTGCTAACTAGATTAGCACCGAGCTCCACCACCACTAGTACTAGCTAGCGGCTAACTAGATTAGCACCGAGCTCCACCACCACTAGTACTAGCTAGCGGCTAACTAGATTAGCATCGAGCTCCACCACCACTAGAACTAGCTAGCGGCTAACTAGATTAGCATCGAGCTCCACCACCACTAGTACTAGCTAGCGGCTAACTAGATTAGCATCGAGCTCCACCACCACTAGTACTAGCTAGCGGCTAACTAGATTAGCATCGAGCTCCACCACCACTAGTACTAGCTAGCGGCTAACTAGATTAGCACCGAGCTCCACCACCACTAGAACTAGCTAGCGGCTAACTAGATTAGCACCGAGCTCCACCACCACTAGTACTAGCTAGCGGCTAACTAGATTAGCACCGAGCTCTACCACTAGTACTAGCTAGCAACTAGATTAGCACCAGCTCTACCACTAGTACTAGCTAGCGGCTAACTAGATTAGCACCGAGCTCTACCACTAGTACTAGCTAGCGGCTAACTAGATTAGCACCGAGCTCTACCACTAGTACTAGCTAGCGGCTAACTAGATTAGCACCGAGCTCCACCACCAATAGTACTAGCTTAGCGGCTAACTAGTACTTAGCGGCAACTAGATTAGCACCGAGCTCCACCACCACTAGTACTAGCTAGCGGCTAACTAGATTAGCACCGAGCTCCACCACCACTAGAACTAGCTAGCGGCTAACTAGATTAGCACCGAGCTCCACCACCACTAGAACTAGCTAGCGGCTAACTAGATTAGCACCGAGCTCCACCACCACTAGTACTAGCTAGCGGCTAACTAGATTAGCATCGAGCTCCACCACCACTAGTACTAGCTAGCGGCTAACTAGATTAGCACCGAGCTCCACCACCACTAGTACTAGCTAGCGGCTAACTAGTTTAGCACCGAGCTCCACCACCAATAGTACTAGCTAGCGGCTAACTAGATTAGCATCGAGCTCCACCACCACTAGTACTAGCTAGCGGCTAACTAGATTAGCATCGAGCTCCACCACCACTAGTACTAGCTAGCGGCTAACTAGATTAGCACCGAGCTCTACCACTAGTACTAGCTAGCGGCTAACTAGATTAGCACCGAGCTCCACCACCAATAGTACTAGCTAGCGGCTAACTAGATTAGCATCGAGCTCCACCACCACTAGTACTAGCTAGCGGCTAACTAGATTAGCACCGAGCTCCACCACCACTAGTACTAGCTAGCGGCTAACTAGATTAGCACCGAGCTCCACCACCACTAGTACTAGCTAGCGACTAACTAGATTAGCACCGAGCTCTACCACCACTAGTACTAGCTAGCGGCTAACTAGATTAGCACCGAGCTCTACCACCACTAGTACTAGCTAGCGGCTAACTAGATTAGCACCGAGCTCTACCACCACTAGTACTAGCTAGCGGCTAACTAGATTAGCACCGAGCTCCACCACCACTATAACTAGCTAGCGGCTAACTAGATTAGCACCGAGCTCTACCACCACTAGTACTAGCTAGCGGCTAACTAGATTAGCACCGAGCTCTACCACCACTAGTACTAGCTAGCGGCTAACTAGATTAGCACCGAGCTCCACCACCACTATAACTAGCTAGCGGCTAACTAGATTAGCACCGAGCTCTACCACCACTAGTACTAGCTAGCGGCTAACTAGATTAGCACCGAGCTCTACCACCACTAGTACTAGCTAGCGGCTAACTAGATTAGCACCGAGCTCCACCACCACTAATACTAGCTAGCTCGTATGAAACCATGATGAAGTTACATTTTATGGACGGGTAACGTTTTGGGGTCTGATTTGGCATAGATTCTTTACCTTTGAACAAGTAATCATACTCGTCATCTCTGTTCCCCATCCTGAATCAAAAATGAAGGCGAGGTTTGGATCCAATTGGAACCGTTTCCTTTAACCTTTCCTTCGTCGGTCCTATCCCGCCTGGTACTCTGCAATGCACCGTCTTTAAAACGGTATCTGCTGCAACTCGTACCTACTCCGTTTTAACAAGCGAGTTATAGCATCCAACATGCTATATAAACGCCCACTTCCGGATCGAGCTTTTGGTATTGATAACAAGTCTTACTTTCTTTTGATGTTAAACGAAATATATTTATTGAATAAATGTATATATTATGGCAAAGTTGTTTTTCTTCATGACAGCCCAGCTAATCATAGACAACGGGAGAAATAATCGGTGCAATACATACTAATACGTGTTATATATCTCAGTAAAACATGGTTCTATGGTGTAATGGTTAGCACTCAGGACTCTGAATCCTGCGATCCGAGTTCAAATCTCGGTAGGACCTGTGTTTTTTTATTTTCTTCGCTGTGAATCAAAACAGTGGCAGACTTCTCGATTATAAGGAATATATGTATATTTCAGTTTAAAGGGGTAGTCTGCAGTTGCTACATCCATTTATTTTGTGGATTTATCAATTAATATGAACCCATTGATTCTTGAAGAATCTAAACGCCTCATTTGCATTGTTTTACGCTGTGTTCAAGTGCTAGTCTGAACTAGGAAACTGGGAAATGTGTGACATGCTAACTGGTTAGAGTTAAACATGAGCCGGGTTTAACAAATCCGCAATTCGGACATTTCCGACTCGACGTTACCAGAGCCAGTTACTAAAATTATCTTTGACTGAAACGATGCTGTTAACCAAGATTCGTGTTGAATCTTCCAACAAAACCTAGCTCTACCAAACTACTGTAAACGAGGAGTGCTAATGTTTACATTTACTATGAGTTTTCATTTAGCAGCTGTTCTTCTGTCACAAGTCATTGCAGTTAGCCTCCAGTAAGCTGCTATGCTCAGCTGACCCAACGGACTGATTTCTGATTACAATCATTTCCTCTTAATTGTGGGGCTGCATGTCTACAACGTCAGCATCAATTTAAGCAAGCTTTTTTATGTCAGTGAATAAAGAGCTAGCTAGCTACACTACATGACCAAAAGTATGTGGTCACCTGCTCGTCGAACATCTCATTCCAAAAAATCATGGGCATTAATATGGAGTTGGTCCACCTTTGCTGCTATAACAGCCTGTACTCTTCTGGGAAGGGCTTTCCACTAGATGCTGGAATATTGCTGCAGGAACTTGCTTCCATTCAGCCACAAGATCATTAGTGAGGTCGGGGCACTGATGTAGGGCCGATTAGGCCTGGCTCGCAGGTGGCGTTCCAATTCATCCCAAAGGTGTTCGATGGGGTTGAGGTCAGGGCTCTGCAGGCCAATCAAATTCTTCTTCCAGCGCAAGACCATTATTACTCTTCCACCAAACTTTACAGTTGGCCCTATGGGGTCAAATGTATTTTCAATTTTTCAGAGTCAATGGTGGGAGGCTTCGGTGGCTCAGACCCTGTAACGGGTGGAGGAGAGACCAGAGACCAGAGTTGCTTAATGTGGAGAACTGGTTGAAAGTTTCTGTCGGCTGAATGAGCGACACCGGTTGAGCATCCCGACAGCATTTCTTTCCAGAAGCCGTGAGAAAGTTGTCCGGCTGCAGCCCTCATCCTCCACATACAACCACCGTTCTGCCAGTCACATTCTGTTAACGTCCCCAAAGCACACACATCCCTGGGTCGCTCCTCTTTTCAGTTCGCTGCAGCTAGCGACTGGAACGAGCTGCAACAACTCAAACTGGACAGTTTTATCTCCATCTCTTCGTTCATAGACTCAATCATGGACACTCGTACTGACAGTTGTGGCTGCTTAGTGTGATGTATTGTTGTCTCTACCTTCTTGCCCCTTTGTGCTGTTGTCTGTAGCCCAATAATGTTTGTACCATAATTTGTGTTGCTACCATGTTGTTGTCTTGCTGTGTTGTTGTTTTAGGTCTCTCTTTATGTAGTGTTGTGCTGTATGTCTGGTTGTGATGTGTGTTTTATCCTATATTTATATTTCATTTATTTTTAATCCCAGCCCCTGTCCCCGCAGGTCATTGTAAATAAGAAATTGTTCTTAACTGATTTGCCTAGTTAAATATTCAAACCAGGTAGTGCAGTGACGCATCTTGCTCTGAGATGCTGTATTTTAGACCACTGAGTCACTCGGGAGTAATCTGCCAAACCAATCCCAACGAAGAAGAAGAAAACAACTGGGAACTCTGAAAAAACGGGCTGCCAATGGTACAAAATGAAACAGACGTGTGTGTGGGAACTTGGGCATCTTTCTACAGCTCCGATTTTCCGACCTGATGACTCACGTCTTGATTTGAAATCGTATTTTTCCGTGGTCCCAGTTGTCATCAACACACCATTAGTCAGAGAGGAAGAGAGAGGCCCAACACGGTGAAATATCTCTCTCTCCAGCAGGTGGCGATATTGCGTTGCTTTGTCCACCTAGAAAGGAGTTTTTGGCAATGAGAGTGCCGAATTTGGTTAAAACAACAAAAATGAATTGCTTATTTGCTACCTGAGGTTTATTTTATCGAATAGAAATCTCGTAATGCTGAAGTTGTTACGAGTGTAATGATGTAAGTGGGACACGTGACATCTCGGCAACTTTGAGGGAAAAAAACAGTATAATCACCAACTTCAAACACCTGCTATCTGAGCAGCTAACCGATCGCTGCAGCTGGACATAGTCCATCGGTAAATAGCCCACCCAATTTACCTACCTCATCCCCATACTGTTTTTATTTATTTACTTTTCTGCTCTTTTGCACACCAGTATCTCTACCTGTACATGACCATCTGATCATTTATCACTCCAGTGTTAATCTGCTAAATCGTAATTATTCGCCTACCTCCTCGTGCCTTTTGCACACAATGTATATAGACTCCCCCTTTTTTTCTACTGTGTTATTGACTTGTTAATTGTTTACTCCATGTGTAACTCTGTGTTGTCTGTTCACACTGCTATGCGTTTATCTTGGCCAGGTCGCAGTTGCAAATTAGAACTTGTTCTCAACTAGCCTACCTGGTTAAATAAAGGTGTTCTCAACTAGCCTACCTGGTTAAATAAAGGCTAAATAAAAATAATAAAAAATGAAGATAGGCTGAAACTGCTTCCTCTAATAGAAATCTCCGATCACACTTGTTGGTTCATGTGCTAGTTGGAACAAGGACATTTCCAATATGCTAACGGTTTGAAGTTTTTCATGTGCCGGGTTCAAAGAAACAGCAAGTTGGACACTAATCGAGTTTCCTATTTCCGACTATGATATGAACGTGGCACAAGCTCATAAGTAAATACGTCATCGGGTCTAACGTTCGTCTAGCTCCGAACTGCGCATGTGCAGGCCATCAAATCAATGGCACTCCTTCTATATAAAGTTGTTTTTAACGAAATTTAAAAACATGTCAGTTTGTCACTTTCACAAGGTTGGAGTAATAACATGTTCAACTACTTAAAGATGCACGATGCAGAAATCGCTCCGCCATTTCCTGGTTGCTACAATCCAGGCAGTATCACAACCGGACGTGACTGGGAGTCCCATAGGGCGGCGCACATTTGGCCCAGAGTCGTCCGGGTTTCGCCCGGGGTAGACCGTAATTGTAAATAATAATTTGTTCTTTAAACTGACTTGCCTAGTAAAATAAAGGTTACATTTAAAAAAAAAATATATATATATATATATATATATATATATGTAATAGTTCTAATTTCAGTTTATGTGACAAAACAAGCAAGTATAGTGTAGATAATTATTGTACTAAACCGCTGTGAAATATATTTTCCATAACCAAAAATATTGTATTTTATATTGTATCAGCTGTTAGAAGCTGGTGTACAAAACCGAGAGTACAAGATGCAAAAAGAAAACATAAGAACAGAAAGCATAGAAAGAGTGCACATAGAACAGGTCGACTGCTTCATGACTTTCAATGAGAATGACAGATCTATAACAACACATTTTTAATGTGAATTTGGTCAGGTCGTCCAAAAAGTTACATATTGGAGCTTTAAAAGACACTGGCCCAAATCTAGGTTTTGCTTTTCGATTTTTAGAAAATTAACAACAAATTAATCATTTTTTTCGCTAATTTCCATCTCAAACACCGGCCTGGTCTGTTTCGCAAGCTTGCCCGGTAGTGTCGCGATGTTGCGCATCTGAGTTTAGAAACGCTGTGATTCAACCCCAACAGAAAACAACAAATACCCTTGTAATGGTTTTATTAACAAAGTAAATGTAAACAAACATTATATCGCCTAAAAATATGGTTAAAATTATAGTTTTGATATCATGGGTGGTCAGTCATTGCATCCATAATGCTGTTATATGAGTTTGAGCGTGGTTCAATGTCTCTCTGACAAGGTACAAATCTGTCGTTCTGCCCCCTGAAAAAGGCAGTTAACCCACTGTTCTTATTCCGTCATTGTACATAAGAATTGGTTCTTAACTGACTTGCCTAGTTAAATAAAGGTTACATTTGAAATACAAAATATTAATAGAAAGAGAATGGCATGGCAATATGAACACTGCCAAAATGAAATACTGTAATAAAAAAAGGTGTCCACTCGCCAGTATTTTATTTAACTAGGAAAGTCAGTTTAGAACAAATTCTTATTTACAATGACGGCCTAGGAACAGTGGGTTGGTGCTTTGTTCAGGGGCAGAACAACAGATTTTTACCTTGTCATCTTGTAGCCACTTGGCTACCTGCCGCCCAATAATAATAACCATAGGGGTGCAGTAGAGCGCCGCTTTTAAAATAATATAAAACACTCAGTCACAACCTCTATCACACGTCTTTATAATGGAAAAATGTTCTAATGGAAATTTGCGAAATTAACTTAAATTGTTTTAAATGTGAGGCAGTGAATAGACCCAAAGAGATAGCTGAAAAGAGACAGCAACCAGGCTATTATTACAGTACACTCCTACAGTCCACAGCCTAGTGGTTAGAGCGCTAGACTAGTAACCGGAAGGTTGCAAGTTCAAGCCCCCGAGCCGACAAGGTACAAATCTGTCGTTCTGCCCCTGAACAAGGCAGTTAACCCACTGTTCCCAGGCCGTCATTGAAAATAAGAATTTGTTCTTAACCGACTTGCCTGTTAAAATAAATAAAAAAAATATTTAAAAAATGTTGCTGTCTAACGCGGATTGCTAAAATAATGACAACGATCAAATTATATCACTTTAAAAATTATAATTATGGAACACCCAAACATTTGACTGCCAAGCACGTGGTTCAGTGTAGCCTTTTATCTTATGGACATGATGTTGACTTTTCTTCACGCCTAGAATAAAAACCACCAATTTAACAAAAATAAATAAAAAACATGAGTAATGGGTCAGTTTAGAAAAAGTAATCCAGTACAAATCTTTCCCTGGAACCAAGAACACACTGGGGTAATAATTATAACTAACGTCTCTAGTAATACTATAGCTCCCCCACATCCTCCCCTTCAAACTGTCTTTGTCAATTCATTACGTATTATTTTAACATTATTATATAGCCATAAATATAACGTTTCCTAGAGTAGCCTGCCTGGACGCCATCTCTTTAATAAGATAGAGGAAGGATAAATAATATAACTGAAACGAGCATAACAAATTCTAATAGTCATGATGATCAGCGTAATGTGCGAGGAATGACGACAGGTGCCAGTTTCGCGTTTCTTTCCCGTCATTAATGGGGTGAAGCAGGAGCAAACGTAGCTCGATTGAAAGCTAATATTCTCCATATTATTTATCTCTCTCGTTACGAACTCCTTGTTTGTTGTTGTTCTTACAATTTGAATTCTACATTGTGCCAAATTATGATATTGTCATTGAAAATATGAATGATGTACCAATCAGCAACTGCACGGTAAATTCGGCTGCATGTCGAACTAAAGAGATGCACGATAACCCTCGTACTCGTCCATCTTCCTCCGTGTCACCAATGACGTCCGTGCGCGTTCATGTGAATTGTGAGCGGTCACGTGGATAACGGGTCTGGGATAAAAGCGCAAGTGTATTTCTTTCGTTGGATGCGTATTATTTTTTGGTCGACCCGAGACACACTATTAATTTCTTATACGACAGAAGGGAAAATAATTCAACGCAAATGGCGAATAAATTGTCGTTAAAATTGTAGTTTTATTTTGATAGAAAAACAGTGTCCAGCTCAGTAAGCGTTTGACAGCAATCGTCGTGTGATCCTGGTATGTGAGTAGAGGTTCATCATCATTTCATTGGATGGACATGCATGTTTTTTTAACCGCTGTAACATATTGATTTCTAGAGATAATCTCTTCTGTAGGCTATATTTTTATTTATTTATTTATTTATATATATATTTTTCGTCTGAAACAATGTGTTCTCTATGGTTGTCTTATATATTGATTATGTCTAAGCATCGATCACCGATGTTGTTGTAAATGAAATGGGTCCTGTTTTGATGTGGGCTGTGCATACATTTCGATTATCATGCTTCCATGTCATCCCCCTGTTATAGTGTTCTCGAGTGTCACTGTGTCAAATCACACCGTGATACAAACCCATCAATGAACGAACGAACTCCGTATCCCTTTTTGGACCTAGTGTCAGGCACTGTTATGATGCTTCCTGTTTTGTGTACATCTGTTTACTAGTACGGGAATACATTGTATCAGGGCCGACAGGGATAGGCTACTTTTGTTGCAACCGATCTCTCCTTTCTGGTCCTGTAATACACCGTTACGAAGACAACTTATTAGACATAAACTAACACATCATTTTACAATTAAAATTAAGTTAGATATGTAATAATTGGTTATAATTAGGCCCAGTTTATTTGTTTTTGATAGCTGGTAGGCCTAATTATTAAGAACTTGGTTGACTTGTGTTTTGTGTTCTCTCTCTCCCTGGGATTTTGGTGCTCCATCACTCCACTGTCAAACGGATGTCTTTAGTCTGTAGTAATCTGTTATGGCAGTCCCAGAATTTATATTCAGCCACAATGTTACGAAAGCTTCCAGGGAAAACAGTTAGGTTTTATCACACCAGTGGGATTAATTACAGACACATGTGGGTATGGCCTTTCTCCCCCAAACAAGTATTCCAGAAATCCACTGCATGTTATGTGGTATGCCTGAGATGTAACTGAGGTCTGTCTGCTTGCCTGTCAATCTGCTTGTCTGCCTGTCAATCTGCTTGTCTGTCTGTCTGTCTGTCTGTCTGTCTGTCTGTCTGTCTGTCTGTCTGTCTGTCTGTCTGTCTGTCTGTCTGTCTGTCTGTCTGTCTGTCTGTCTGTCTGTCTGTCTGTCTGTCTGTCTGTCTGTCTGTCTGTCTGTATACCTGAGGTCTGTCTGCTTGCCTGTCTACCTATCTGTCTGCCTACCTGGTGGCTGGCTGTCTGTCTGTATGCCTGATGTCTGCCTACCTGGTGGCTGTCTGTCTGTCTTTATGCCTGATGTCTGCCTACCTGGTGGCTGGCTGTCTGTCTTTATGCCTGATGTCTGCCTACCTGGTGGCTGTCTGTCTGTCTTTATGCCTGATGTCTGCCTACCTGGTGGCTGTCTGTCTGTCTTTATGCCTGATGTCTGCCTACCTGGTGGCTGTCCGTCTGTCTTTATGCCTGATGTCTGCCTACCTGGTGGCTGTCTGTCTGTCTTTATGCCTGATGTCTGCCTACCTGGTGGCTGTCTGTCTGTCTTTATGCCTGATGTCTGCTTACCTGGTGGCTGGCTGTCTGTCTTTATGCCTGATGTCTGCCTACCTGGTGGCTGTCTGTCTGTCTTTATGCCTGATGTCTGCCTACCTGGTGGCTGTCTGTCTGTCTTTATGCCTGATGTCTGCCTACCTGGTGGCTGGCTGTCTGTCTTTATGCCTGATGTCTGCCTACCTGGTGGCTGTCTGTCTGTCTTTATGCCTGATGTCTGCCTACCTGGTGGCTGTCTGTCTGTCTTTATGCCTGATGTCTGCCTACCTGGTGGCTGTCTGTCTGTCTTTATGCCTGATGTCTGCCTACCTGCCTACATAGCTTCATGGCTAAGAGGGACCAGATGCTACATATTGGAATGTTTTGTTGTTCCCTCTCAGATCGGCCTGTTCCCTACACCCCTGCGGCCCCTCCTGGTGTTTACAGGAGTCCCTATAGTCCAGGCTCCTGGGCACAGCTCTGGTACTGCCATAGACGTACAATGATTAGAACGATAGTCTCTTGTCACACTTTTTAAACATTGATAATTTGGTTCAAAGTGCAGAGATTACTAGAATGTAAATGACTAAAAAGGGGACCTAAAAACACCGCAATTTGACAGTATGGTGACTGGTTCACCCATCACATCAGGTTGAGATGAATGGGAATGTTCATTCTAGTCATTCTATTTCTATTGCTGATGCAGCCTCCAGAACACTGGTACAGATAGCTGGGATGCCCTGTTCACATCAGGTTGAGATGAATGGGAATGTTCATTCTAGTCATTCTATTTCTATTGCTGATGCAGCCTCCAGAACACTGGTACAGATAGCTGGGATGCCCTGTTCACATCAGGTTGAGATGAATGGGAATGTTCATTCTAGTCATTCTATTTCTATTGCTGATGCAGCCTCCATAACACTGGTACAGATAGCTGGGATGCCCTGTTCACTGTCATTCAACTCAACTCAACTCCATCAGTCCGAGATCCCTGACTTTTATTACGTGTTAGTCTCAAACGGCAGAATTATCATTGGTTCTGCAGATTAGGGGTAGGGATTAGTGCTTCTGAGATTAGGGGTAGGGATTAGTGCTTCTGAGATTAGGGGTGGGGATTAGTGTTTCTGAGATTAGGGGTAGGGATTAGTGCTTCTGAGATTAGGGGTAGGGATTAGTGCTTCTGAGATTAAGGGTAGGGATTAGTTCTTCTGAGATTAGGGGTAGGGATTAGTGCCTCTGAGATTAAGGGTAGGGATTAGTTCTTCTGAGATTAGGGGTAGGGATTAGTTCTTCTGAGATTAGGGGTAGGGATTAGTGCTTCTGAGATTAAGGGTAGGAATGAGTTCTTCTGAGATTAGGGGTAGGGATTAGTTCTTCTGAGATTAGGGGTAGGAATGAGTTCTTCTGAGATTAAGGGTAGGGATTAGTTCTTCTGAGATTAGGGGTAGGGATTAGTGCTTCTGAGATTAAGGGTAGGGATTAGTGCTTCTGAGATTAGGGGTAGGGATTAGTGCTTCTGAGATTAGGGGTAGAGATTAGTGCTTCTGCAGATTAGGGGTAGGGATTAGTGCTTCTGAGATTAGGGGTAGGGGTTAGTGCTTCTGAGATTAGGGGTAGGGATAGGTGCTTCTGAGGTTAGGGGTAGGGATAGGTGCTTCTGAGATTAGGGGTAGGGATTAGTGCTTCTGAGATTAGGATAGGGATTAGTGCTGAGATTAGGGGTTAGGGATTAGTGCTTCTGAGATTAGGGATAGGGATTATTGCTTCTGAGATTAGGGGTTAGGGATTAGTGCTTCTGAGATTAGGGGTAGGGATTAGTGCCTCTGAGATTAAGGGTAGGGATTAGTTCTTCTGAGATTAGGGGTAGGGATTAGTTCTTCTGAGATTAAGGGTAGGAATGAGTTCTTCTGAGATTAGGGGTAGGGATTAGTTCTTCTGAGATTAGGGGTAGGGATTAGTGCTTCTGAGATTAAGGGTAGGGATTAGTGCTTCTGAGATTAGGGGTAGGGATTAGTGCTTCTGAGATTAGGGGTAGAGATTAGTGCTTCTGCAGATTAGGGGTAGGGATTAGTGCTTCTGAGATTAGGGGTAGGGGTTAGTGCTTCTGAGATTAGGGGTAGGGATAGGTGCTTCTGAGATTAGGGGTAGGGATTAGTGCTTCTGAGAATAGGGTAGGGATTAGTGCTTCTGAGATTAGAGATAGGGATTAGTGCTTCTGAGATTAGGGGTTAGGGATTAGTGCTTCTGAGATTAGGGGTAGGGATTAGTTCTTCTGCGAATAGGGGTAGGGATTAGTACTTCTGAGATTAGGGGTAGGGATTAGTGCTTCTGAGATTAAGGGTAGGGATTAGTGCTTCTGAGATTAAGGGTAGGGATTAGTGCTTCTGAGATTAGGGCTAGAGATTAGTGCTTCTGCCGATTAGGGGTAGGGATTAGTGCTTCTGAGATTAGGGGTAGGGATGGGTGCTTCTGAGATTAGGGGTAGGGATGGGTGCTTCTGAGATTAGGGGTAGGGATTAGTGCTTCTGAGATTAGGGGTAGGGATGGGTGCTTCTGAGATTAGGGGTAGGGATAGGTGCTTCTGAGATTAGGGGTAGGGATTAGTGCTTCTGAGATTAGGGGTAGGGATGGGTGCTTCTGAGATTAGGGGTAGGGATGGGTGCTTCTGAGATTAGGGGTAGGGATGGGTGCTTCTGAGATTAGGGGTAGGGATTAGTGCTTCTGAGATTAGGGGTAGGGATGGGTGCTTCTGAGATTAGGGGTAGGGATTAGTGCTTCTGAGATTAGGGGTAGGGATGGGTGCTTCTGAGATTAGGGGTAGGGATGGGTGCTTCTGAGATTAGGGGTAGGGATTAGTGCTTCTGAGATTAGGGGTAGGGATGGGTGCTTCTGAGATTAGGGGTAGGGATGGGTGCTTCTGAGATTAGGGGTAGGGATGGGTGCTTCTGAGATTAGGGGTAGGGATGGGTGCTTCTGAGATTAGGGGTAGGGATTGGTGCTTCTGAGATTAGGGGTAGGGATTGGTGCTTCTGAGATTAGGGGTAGGGATTAGTGCTTCTGAGATTAGGGGTTAGGGATTAGTGCTTCTGAGATTAGGGGTAGGGATTAGTTCTTCTGCGAATAGGGGTAGGGATTAGTACTTCTGAGATTAGGGGTAGGGATTAGTGCTTCTGAGATTAAGGGTAGGGATTAGTGCTTCTGAGATTAGGGGTAGGGATGGGTGCTTCTGAGATTAGGGGTAGGGATGGGTGCTTCTGAGATTAGGGGTAGGGATTAGTGCTTCTGAGATTAGGGGTAGGGATGGGTGCTTCTGAGATTAGGGGTAGGGATTGGTGCTTCTGAGATTAGGGGTAGGGATTAGTGCTTCTGAGATTAGGGTAGGGATTAGTGCTTCTGAGATTAGGGGTAGGGATGGGTGCTTCTGAGATTAGGGGTAGGGATTGGTGCTTCTGAGATTAGGGGTAGGGTTTAGTGCTTCTGAGATTAGGGGTAGGGATGGGTGCTTCTGAGATTAGGGGTAGGGATTGGTGCTTCTGAGATTAGGGGTAGGGATTAGTGCTTCTGAGATTAGGGGTAGGGATGGGTGCTTCTGAGATTAGGGGTAGGGATTGGTGCTTCTGAGATTAGGGGTAGGGATTAGTGCTTCTGAGATTAGGGCTAGAGATTAGTGCTTCTGAGATTAGGGGTAGGGATGGGTGCTTCTGAGATTAGGGGTAGGGATGGGTGCTTCTGAGATTAGGGGTAGGGATTGGTGCTTCTGAGATTAGGGGTAGGGATGGGTGCTTCTGAGATTAGGGGTAGGGATTAGTGCTTCTGAGATTAGGGGTTAGGGATTAGTGCTTCTGAGATTAGGGGTAGGGATTAGTTCTTCTGCGAATAGGGGTAGGGATTAGTACTTCTGAGATTAGGGGTAGGGATTAGTGCTTCTGAGATTAAGGGTAGGGATTAGTGCTTCTGAGATTAGGGGTAGGGATGGGTGCTTCTGAGATTAGGGGTAGGGATGGGTGCTTCTGAGATTAGGGGTAGGGATTAGTGCTTCTGAGATTAGGGGTAGGGATGGGTGCTTCTGAGATTAGGGGTAGGGATTGGTGCTTCTGAGATTAGGGGTAGGGATTAGTGCTTCTGAGATTAGGGGTAGGGATTAGTGCTTCTGAGATTAGGGGTAGGGATGGGTGCTTCTGAGATTAGGGGTAGGGATTGGTGCTTCTGAGATTAGGGGTAGGGATTAGTGCTTCTGAGATTAGGGGTAGGGATGGGTGCTTCTGAGATTAGGGGTAGGGATTGGTGCTTCTGAGATTAGGGGTAGGGATTAGTGCTTCTGAGATTAGGGGTAGGGATGGGTGCTTCTGAGATTAGGGGTAGGGATTGGTGCTTCTGAGATTAGGGGTAGGGATTAGTGCTTCTGAGATTAGGGCTAGAGATTAGTGCTTCTAAGATTAGGGGTAGGGATGGGTGCTTCTGAGATTAGGGGTAGGGATTAGTTCTTCTGAGATTAGGGGTAGGGTTTAGTGCTTCTGAGATTAGGGGTAGGGATGGGTGCTTCTGAGATTAGGGGTAGGGATGGGTGCTTCTGAGATTAGGGGTAGGGATGGGTGCTTCTGAGATTAGGGGTAGGGATGGGTGCTTCTGAGATTAGGGGTAGGGATGGGTGCTTCTGAGATTAGGGGTAGGGATTAGTTCTTCTGAGATTAGGGGTAGGGTTTAGTGCTTCTGAGATTAGGGGTAGGGATTAGTGCTTCTGAGATTAGGGGTAGGGATGGGTGCTTCTGAGATTAGGGGTAGGGATGGGTGCTTCTGAGATTAGGGGTAGGGATTAGTGCTTCTGAGATTAGGGGTAGGGATGGGTGCTTCTGAGATTAGGGGTAGGGATTAGTGCCTCTGAGATTAGGGGTAGGGATTAGTGCTTCTGAGATTAGGGGTAGGGATGGGTGCTTCTGAGATTAGGGGTAGGGATTAGTGCCTCTGAGATTAGGGGTAGGGATTAGTGCCTCTGAGATTAGGGGTAGGGTTGGGTGCTTCTGAGATTAGGGGTAGGGATGGGTGCTTCTGAGATTAGGGGTAGGGATTAGTGCTTCTTAGATTAGGGGTAGGGATGGGTGCTTCTGAGATTAGGGGTAGGGATGGGTGCTTCTGAGATTAGGGGTAGGGATTAGTGCTTCTGAGATTAGGGGTAGGGATGGGTGCTTCTGAGATTAGGGGTAGGGATTGGTGCTTCTGAGATTAGGGGTAGGGATTAGTGCTTCTGAGATTAGGGCTAGAGATTAGTGCTTCTAAGATTAGGGGTAGGGATGGGTGCTTCTGAGATTAGGGTAGGGATTAGTTCTTCTGAGATTAGGGGTAGGGTTTAGTGCTTCTGAGATTAGGGGTAGGGATGGGTGCTTCTGAGATTAGGGGTAGGGATGGGTGCTTCTGAGATTAGGGGTAGGGATGGGTGCTTCTGAGATTAGGGGTAGGGATGGGTGCTTCTGAGATTAGGGGTAGGGATGGGTGCTTCTGAGATTAGGGGTAGGGATTAGTTCTTCTGAGATTAGGGGTAGGGTTTAGTGCTTCTGAGATTAGGGTAGGGATTAGTGCTTCTGAGATTAGGGGTAGGGATGGGTGCTTCTGAGATTAGGGGTAGGGATGGGTGCTTCTGAGATTAGGGGTAGGGATTAGTGCCTCTGAGATTAGGGGTAGGGATTAGTGCCTCTGAGATTAGGGGTAGGGATTAGTGCCTCTGAGATTAGGGGTAGGGATTAGTGCTTCTGAGATTAGGGGTAGGGATTAGTGCTTCTGAGATTAGGGGTAGGGATTAGTGCCTCTGAGATTAGGGTAGGGATTAGTGCCTCTGAGATTAGGGGTAGGGTTGGGTGCTTCTGAGATTAGGGGTAGGGATGGGTGCTTCTGAGATTAGGGGTAGGGATTAGTGCTTCTTAGATTAGGGGTAGGGATTAGTGCTTCTGAGATTAGATTAGGGGTAGGGATTAGTGCTTCTGAGATTAGGGTAGGGATGGGTGCTTCTGAGATTAGGGGTAGGGATGGGTGCTTCTGAGATTAGGGGTAGGGATTAGTGCTTCTGAGATTAGGGGTAGGGATGGGTGCTTCTGAGATTAGGGGTAGGGATGGGTGCTTCTGAGATTAGGGGTAGGGATGGGTGCTTCTGAGATTAGGGGTAGGGATTAGTGCTTCTGAGATTAGGGGGGATAGGGATGGGTGCTTCTGAGATTAGGGGTAGGGATTAGTGCTTCTGAGATTAGGGGTAGGGATGGGTGCTTCTGGATGGGTGCTTCTGAGATTAGGGGTAGGGATTAGTGCTTCTGAGATTAGGGGTAGGGATGGGTGCTTCTGAGATTAGGGGTAGGGATGGGTGCTTCTGAGATTAGGGGTAGGGATGGGTGCTTCTGAGATTAGGGGTAGGGATGGGTGCTTCTGAGATTAGGGGTAGGGATTGGTGCTTCTGAGATTAGGGGTAGGGATTAGTGCTTCTGAGATTAGGGTAGGGATTAGTGCTTCTGAGATTAGGGGTTAGGGATTAGTGCTTCTGAGATTAGGGGTAGGGATTAGTTCTTCTGCGATTAGGGGTAGGGATTAGTGCTTCTGAGATTAGGGGTAGGGATTAGTGCTTCTGAGATTAGGGGTAGGGATTAGTGCTTCTGAGATTAGGGGTAGGGATTAGTGCTTCTGAGATTAGGGTAGGGATGGGATTAGGGGTAGGGATTAGTGCTTCTGAGATTAGGGGTAGGGATGGGTGCTTCTGAGATTAGGGTAGGGATTAGGTGCTTCTGAGATTAGGGTAGGGATTAGTGCTTCTGAGATTAGGGTAGGGATGGGTGCTTCTGAGATTAGGGGTAGGGATTAGTGCTTCTGAGATTAGGGGTAGGGATGGGTGCTTCTGAGATTAGGGGTAGGGATGGGTGCTTCTGAGATTAGGGGTAGGGATTAGTGCTTCTGAGATTAGGGGTAGGGATGGGTGCTTCTGAGATTAGGTAGGGATTAGTGCTTCTGAGATTAGGGGTAGGGATTAGTGCTTCTGAGATTAGGGCAGGGATTAGTGCTTCTGAGATTAATTGGGTAGGGATTAGTGCTTCTGAGATTAGGGGTAGGGATGGGTGCTTCTGAGATTAGGGGTAGGGATGGGTGCTTCTGAGATTAGGGGTAGGGATTAGTGCTTCTGAGATTAGGGGTAGGGATGGGTGCTTCTGAGATTAGGGGTAGGGATTGGTGCTTCTGAGATTAGATTAGGGTAGGGATTAGTGCTTCTGAGATTAGGGGTAGGGATGGGTGCTTCTGATTAGGGGTGCTTCTGAGATTAGGGGTAGGGATGGGTGCTTCTGAGATTAGGGGTAGGGATTGGTGCTTCTGAGATTAGGGTAGGGGGTATTAGTGCTTCTGAGATTAGGGGTAGGGATGGGTGCTTCTGAGATTAGGGGTAGGGATTGGTGCTTCTGAGATTAGGGGTAGGGATTAGTGCTTCTGAGATTAGGGCTAGAGATTAGTGCTTCTGAGATTAGGGGTAGGGATGGGTGCTTCTGAGATTAGGGGTAGGGATGGGTGCTTCTGAGATTAGGGGTAGGGATGGGTGCTTCTGAGATTAGGGGTAGGGATGGGTGCTTCTGAGATTAGGGGTAGGGATGGGTGCTTCTGAGATTAGGGGTAGGGATGGGTGCTTCTGAGATTAGGGGTAGGGATTAGTTCTTCTGAGATTAGGGGTAGGGATTAGTGCTTCTGAGATTAGGGGTAGGGATTAGTGCTTCTGAGATTAGGGGTAGGGATGGGTGCTTCTGAGATTAGGGGTAGGGATGGGTGCTTCTGAGATTAGGGGTAGGGATTAGTGCCTCTGAGATTAGGGGTAGGGATTAGTGCCTCTGAGATTAGGGGTAGGGATTAGTGCCTCTGAGATTAGGGGTAGGGATTAGTGCTTCTGAGATTAGGGGTAGGGATTAGTGCTTCTGAGATTAGGGGTAGGGATTAGTGCCTCTGAGATTAGGGGTAGGGATTAGTGCCTCTGAGATTAGGGGTAGGGATGGGTGCTTCTGAGATTAGGGGTAGGGATTAGTGCTTCTGAGATTAGGGGTAGGGATTAGTGCTTCTGAGATTAGGGGTAGGGATTAGTGCTTCTGAGATTAGGGGTAGGGATTAGTGCTTCTGAGATTAGGGAGATAGGGATTAGTGCTTCTGAGATTAGGGGTAGGGATGGGTGCTTCTGAGATTAGGGGTAGGGATGGGTGCTTCTGAGATTAGGGGTAGGGATTAGTGCTTCTGAGATTAGGGGTAGGGATTAGTGCTTCTGAGATTAGGGGTAGGGATTAGTGCTTCTGAGATTAGGGGTAGGGATTAGTGCTTCTGAGATTAGGGGTAGGGATTAGTGCTTCTGAGATTAGGGGTAGGGATTAGTGCTTCTGAGATTAGGGGTAGGGATTAGTGTTTCTGAGATTAGGGGTAGGGATTAGTACTTCTGAGATTAGGGGTAGGGATTAGTTCTTCTGAGATTAGCGGTAGGGTAGGCCTATTCATTAGAATTGTTGTAATATTTGGGATAAGGAAATACACTGACCAAAAGATTAACACAACATGTAAAGTGTTGGTCCCATGTTTCATGAGCTGAAATAAAAGATCCCAGAAATATTCCATGTGCACAAGAATCTTATTTCTCTCAAATGTTGTGCACAAATGTGTTTACATCCCTGTTAGTGAGCATTTCTTCTTTGCTTAAATAATCCATCCACCTGACAGGTGCGGCATATCAAGAAGCTGATTTACACAGGTGCACCTTGTGCTGGGTACAATAAAAGGCCACTCTAAAATGTGCAGTTTTGTCACACAACAAAATCCCAAAGATGTTTTAAGTTTTGAGGGAGCGTGCAATTGCTATGCTGACTTAAGGAAGGTTCTCCAGAGCTGTTGCCAGAACATTTAATGTTAATTTCTCTACTATAAGCCGCCTCCGACGTCGTTTTAGAGATTTTGGCATTACGTCCAACCGGCCTCACAAACGCAGGCCAAGACCTCCACATCTGGTTTCTTCACTGACGCGGCGATCGTCTGAGACCAGCCACCCGGATAGCTGATGAAACTGTGGCACAATCGAAGAATGTCTGGACAAACTGTCAGAAACAGTCTCAGGGAAGCTCATGCATGTGCGTGCTCGTTGTCCCCACCAGGGTCGTGACCTGACTGCAGTTCAGCGTCATAACAGACTTCAGAGGGGAAATGCTCACCTTCGATGGCCTCTGGAGAAGTGTGCTCTTCACCGATGAATCCCGGTTTCAACTGTACCGGGCAGATGGCAGACAGTTGTGTATTGCGCCGTGTGGGCGAGATGTTTGTTGATGTCAACGTTGTGAACAGAGTGCCTCACGGAGACGGTGTGGTTATGGTATGGGCAGGCGTAAGCTACGGACAACAAACGCAATTGCATTTTATCAATGGCAGTTTGAATGCATAGAGATACTGTGACGAGATCCTGAGATCAACAAGATGATTGTTGTGTCATTCATCCGCTGCCATCAACTCGTGTTACAGCATCATAGTGCACGGCCCCATGTCGCAAGGCTCTGTGCACAATTCCTGGAAGCTGTAAATGTCTCATTCCTGGAAGCTGTAAATGTCTCATGACCTGCATACTCACCAGACATGTCACCCATTCAGCATGTTTGGGATGCTCTGGATCGACGTGTACCACAGCTTGTTCCAATTCCCGCCAATATCCAGCAACTTCACACAGCCATTGAAGAGGAGTGGGACAACATTCCACAGGCCACAATCAGCAGCCTGATTAACTCTATGTGAAGGAGATGTGTGGCGCTGCATGAGGCAAATGGTGGTCACACCAGATACTGACTGGTTTTCTGATCCACACCAGATACTGACTGGTTTTCTGATCGACGCCCCTACCTTATTTTAAGGTATCTGTGACCAACAGATGCAGATCTGTATTCCCAGTCATGTGAAATCAATAGATTAGGGCCTCATGAATTGATTTCAATTGACTGATTTCCTCATCAAACTGTATGTCTGTAAATTGTTGCATGTTGCGTTATATTTTTGTCCAGTATAAATCTTCGTGACAGTGGGATGTGACTCAGGGTTGTCATGGATGGTGGTTGGTGGTGGTGGTGGTGGGGTGGGGGGGGGTGTGAAACACATGAAATAGGGGGGACTTTAATTCAGGGGATGTTACTTTCATGAATCACTACATCAGGAAATCATGCAATAATTCACAGGAAATCAGTCACAGTGTCTTTATGACAACCTAACCAAGGAGTTCCTCTTTCTGGTCTGATTTCAACCCTAAATGACATGCTCTGCTCACGTAATTCAGACACCTTTCTGTTTTGGATGCGGGATGGTTCAGGAGGAAATCCGTTGTGCGTAGTTGGCCTATCCTCCACACTGCTTATTGATGAAAGAGCCTCAGCCTGCTCCCTGATGAATGTGGACATTTCTGAAAAAATTGCATACTGAGAGTTCTGGGGAGTTTCTGAGTGACTCAGAGTTGTGAACTTTCATGTTGTTGTGGTGGGGGGCAGCAGTGGGAGGTGAAGGGGAGGGGAGGGGAGGTGGAGGGGAGGGAGCAGTGGGAGGTGAAGGGGAGGGGAGGTGGAGGGGAGGGAGCAGTGGGAGGTGGAGGGGAGGGGGGGGGTGGGGGCAGCGTTGGGAGGTGGAGGGGAGGGGAGGGAGGCGGCAGTGGGAGGTGGAGTTGAGGGAGTGGAGGGGGAGGCAGTGTTGGGAGGTGGAGGGGAGGGAGTGGTGGGAGGAGGTAATTGTTTTATTACCTTTTAACCATCGAGCGGTTTAGCTAACTACTGGAACTACACACTACTGTTTTACCATGTAGCGGTGTAGCTAACTACTGGAACTACACACTACTTTTATACCATGTAGCGGTGCAGCTAACTATTGGAACTACACTACTGTTTTACCATGTAGCGGTGTAGCTAACTACTGGAACTACACACTACTTTTATACCATGTAGCGGTGCAGCTAACTATTGGAACTACACTACTGTTTTACCATGTAGCGGTGTAGGTAACTACTGGAAATACACACTACTGTTTTACCATATAGCGATATAGCTAACTACACACTACTGTTTTACCATGTAGCGGTGCAGCTAACTACTGGAACTACACACTACTGTTATACCATGTAGCGGTGTAGCTAACTACTGGAACTTCACACTACTGTTTTACCATGTAGCGGTGTAGCTAACTACTGGAACTACACACTACTGTTTTACCATGTACCTAACTACTGGAACTACACACTACTGTTTTACTGTGTACCTAACTACTGGAACTACACACTACTGTTTTACCATGTAGCGGTGTAGCTAACTACTGGAACTACACACTACTGTTTTACCATGTAGCGGTGTAGCTAACTACTGGAACTACACACTACTGTTTTACCATGTACCTAACTACTGGAACTACACACTACTGTTTTACTGTGTACCTAACTACTGGAACTACACACTACTGTTTTACCATGTAGCTAACTACTGGAACTACACACTACTGTTTTACCATGTAGCGGTGCAGCTAACTACTGGAACTACACACTACTGTTTTACCATGTAGCGGTGTAGCTAAGTACTGGAACTACACACTACTGTTATACCATGTAGCGGTGTAGCTAACTACTGAAACTACACACTACTGTTTTACCATGTAGCGGTGTAGCTATCTACTGGAACTACACTCTACTGTTTTACCATGTAGTGGTGTAGCTAGCTACTGGAACTACACACTACTGTTTTACCATGTAGCGGTGTAGCTAGCTACTGGAACTACAAACTACTGTTTTACCATGTAGCGGTGTAGCTAACTACTGGAACTACACTCTACTGTTTTACCATGTAGCGGTGTAGCTAACTACTGGAAATACACACTACTGTTTTACCATGTAGCGGTGTAGCTAACTACTGGAACTACACACTACTGTTATACCATGTAGCGGTGTAGCTAACTACTGGAACTACACACTACTGTTTTACCATGTAGCGGTGTAGGTAACTACTGGAACTACACACTACTGTTTTACCATGTAGCGGTGTAGCTAACTACTGGAACTACACACTACTGTTTTACCATGTAGCGGTGTAGCTAACTACTGGAACTACACACTACTGTTATACCATGTAGCGGTGTAGCTAACTACTGGAACTACACACTACTGTTTTACCATGTAGTGGTGTAGGTAACTACTGGAACTACACACTACTGTTTTACCATTTAGCGGTGTAGGTAACTACTGGAACTACACACTACTGTTTTACCATGTAGCGGTGTAGCTAACTACTGGAACTACACTCTACTGTTTTACCATGTAGCGGTGTAGCTAACTACTGGAACTACACTCTACTGTTTTACCATGTAGCGGTGTAGCTAACTACTGGAACTACACACTACTGTTTTACCATGTAGCGGTGTAGCGAGCTACTGGAACTACACACTACTGTTTTACCATGTAGCGGTGTAGCTAGCTACTGGAACTACACACTACTAAATTTTTTACCATGTAGCGGTGTAGCTATCTACTGGAACTACACACTACTGTTTTACCATGTAGCGGTGTAGCTAACTACTGGAACTACACTCTACTGTTTTACCATGTAGCGGTGTAGCTAACTACTGGAACTACACTCTACTGTTTTACCATGTAGCGGTGTAGCTAACTACTGGAACTACACTCTACTGTTTTACCATGTAGCGGTGTAGCTAATTACTGGAACTACACACTACTGTTTTACCATGTAGCGGTGTAGCTAACTACTGGAACTACACACTACTGTTTTACCATGTAGCAGTGTAGCTAACTACTGGAACTACACACTACTGTTTTACCATGTAGCGGTGTAGCTAACTACTGGAACTACACACTACTGTTTTACCATATAGCGATATAGCTAACTACACACTACTGTTTTACCATGTAGCGGTGCAGCTAACTACTGGAGCTACACACTTAGGTTTTCTGCAAAAACAAAATATGATATGGGTGAAGTAGGCAATAATTTCCTTTATTTTTTCGGCATTAGACCTGCCTAATTCTCACTTGAGACATCGTTACACATTCTGTTAACATTTGACCCTAAAGGGATCTGTAGTCTATGACAGATTTACATGTGATAATTTTTCACAAAGTAGTTCGGATGTAGTGAACTACTTTTTCAAATTAACTTTAGTTAACTAAACTATATTTCTCTCAAGGTTAGCTTTAGTGTAGTTTCTAATTCTACCAGTGGGAAGTAGTTGGTAGCTTTGGTAAACTATATTTTTAGAGTTGCTTCCTCAACACTCATGTAACAGATAACTTCATACGGTATTTATTTATAAATAAACTAACCTGAACTCTCTCTCGCTCTCTCACCACCTCCCCATCTTCCCCTCCCCTCTCTCTCTCTCTTTAGCCCGTGGTTGATGATGGAGGAGACAGGTCCTCGCATAGCAGACTACTTTGTGGTAGCAGGGCTCACTGACTCCTCCAAGCCCTTAGAGGAGGAACTGCAGCTGGACGATGTTCCTGGTCGCTCTCCCCGCTCGGCCCCTGGTGGCCGGCCCCTGGCCCCCATCACAGACGTAGCTGTGGTTATAAGCTCACTAGGGGAAGCGGTACAGTAGTACACTACTAGCCTTTTTTTGTTTAGCTTTTAGTTTTTCGCTTTTTGTGAGGTAAAGAAATTCTGGTAAATTTCCCAGGTTTCCCAGGTTTCCCAGGTTTTCCATAAATCTTGATTCGGTTGGTTTCTGGACTTCCTACTTATCCACTCCTGATTCTGGGATCTTCCATCAAGGATTTCTGGTAAACCTGGTTTGGGAAAGTTACCAGTATGTTTCAACTCTAACTTTCAGCCTTTCATAAAGCATTTGTAAAGTTGTTTTTTGATGTACAGAGCTTTGTAATATAATATATAATATATGCCATTTAGCAGACGTGATTTCTGCATTTAAATGAAAAGCACTCTGCAAATTAAACATTGTCCCCAAAGGTTCTATGCTTTTCCAACTTAAACTGAGGATTATTTATGACATTTAGCTGACACCCTTATTCATCTAGAGTGACTTACAGACACATCTGCATGGATGTTTTCATATGGTGGCCCAGGCAGGAATCTACACACACCAACTACACACACCAACTACACACCAACTACACTACACACACCAACTGATCCACACAGGACCACACATCCCATATACCCAGTACCTGCCCTATGAATGTATCGTTGTGATGTTTTGTCTTTGTGTATAATTATTCCTAGGTTCCTCAGGGTTACACCTGCTTAGAGTCCACCCCGTCTGGTCTGTCTGCAGAGCTGAACGGAGCCAGTCTCAGAGGGCCTCAGATCTACCTCTGCTACAAGAGAGGCCGAGATAAACCTCCTCTCACTGATCTGGGGTCAGTCATCTTCCTGCTACTCACAACACTACACTACTCCTTACCTTGATAAATGCTGGTCTAGGAACAGTTCTTACATGGTCACTCACAGAAACACTACACTAATCCCTAGCTCCATCCCAAATAGCATCCCTATGGGCCCTGGTCAAAAATAGTGCACTATATAGAGAATAGGGTGCTATTTGGGATGCAGTCTAATCCCCTGTTCCTTCTAATTACTGACCTGAAATCAGTTATTTTCCTGTGACTTATAACAACACTACACTAATCCTATCACGCCCTCCTAGGGCTGGTCTAGGATCAGTACTTATCCTGTTATTCACAGCACAACACTAGTCCCTCTTTTTCTAGAAGGACTGGTCTAGGATCTGTACTTAAATGGTCACTCACACCACTAATCCTATAGCAGACTCCTAGGACTGAACTAGGAGCAGTTACTGGCCAATCACCCCACACCACTACACTAATGCCCTTTTCCTAAAACGGGTCTAGGAACAGTGCTTCTGCTGTCACTTACCCAAAACACACACAACAGCACTCAATCACCTCTTCCATTAGATCTGACCTCGGACCAGTTCTTCAACCGGGTCACTGGCCTATAATCTCACAAAACAACCTTAATCCCATCTCCTCGTGTAGACCAGGTCAGTAGATATACTTTCTTAGGTCAGTAGTCCAGTAATCTTCTTTCCCTGTCTATCGAACGAAGGCTCAACTCTGATTTCTATGTGCTTAGGGCTTAGGAGGAAGTGAGATCATTTCTCTATTATTGTTTCAAAGGAAAACAGCACGTTGTGGGATATTGTTATTATTATTATTATATTATTATTATTATTATATTGTTTACTATGTAAACACACTAAAAGAAGTTTCCCTCTATCATGGTGACCCCTACTGTACAGGGCTGCCTCTATCAGGGCGACCCCTACTGTACAGGGCTGCCTCTATCAGGGCGACCCCTACTGTACAGGGCTGCCTCTGTCATGGTGACCCCTACTGTACAGGGCTGCCTCTGTCATGGCGACCCCTACTGTACAGTGCTGCCTCTATCATGGTGACCCCTACTGTACAGGGCTGCCTCTGTCATGGTGACCCCTACTGTACAGTGCTGCCTCTATCATGGTGACCCCTACTGTACAGTGCTGCCTCTATCATGGCGACCCCTACTGTACAGGGCTGCCTCTATCATGGCGACCCCTACTGTACAGTGCTGCCTCTATCATGGCGACCCCTACTGTACAGGGCTGCCTCTATCATGGCGACCCCTACTGTACAGGGCTGCCTCTATCATGGCGACCCCTACTGTACAGGGCTGCCTCTATCATGGCGACCCCTACTGTACAGGGCTGCCTCTATCATGGCGACCCCTACTGTACAGGGCTGCCTCTATCATGGCGACCCCTACTGTACAGGGCTGCCTCTATCATGGCGACCCCTACTGTACAGGGCTGCCTCTATCATGGCGACCCCTACTGTACAGGGCTGCCTCTATCATGGCGACCCCTACTGTACAGGCTGCCTCTATCATGGCGACCCCTACTGTACAGTGCTGCCTCTGTCATGGCGACCCCTACTGTACAGGGCTGCCTCTGTCATGGTGACCCCTACTGTACAGGGCTGCCTCTATCATGGCGACCCCTACTGTACAGGGCTGCCTCTGTCATGGCGACCCCTACTGTACAGGGCTGCCTCTGTCATGGTGACCCCTACTGTACAGGGCTGCCTCTATCATGGGGCTGCTCTCTGTCATGGACCCCTACTGTACAGGGCTGCCTCTGCCTCTACTCAGGGCTGCCTCTATCATGGCCCCCTACTGTACAGGGCTGCCTCTGTCATGGCCCTACTGTACACTGCCTCTGTCATGGCCTACTGTACAGGGCTGCCTCTATCATGGCGACCCCTACTGTACAGGGCTGCCTCTACATGGCGACCCCTACTGTACAGGGCTGCCTCTATCATGGCGACCCCTACTGTACAGGGCCCTCTATCACCCCTACTGTACAGGGCTGCCTCTATCATGTCATGGCGACCCCTACTGTACAGGGCTGCCTCTGTCATGGTGCTGCCTCTATCATGGTGACCCCTACTGTACCCCTACTGTACAGGGCTGCCTCTGTCATGGCGACCCCTACTGTACAGGGCTGCGACCCCTCTGTCATGGGCGACCCCTACTGTACAGGCTGCCTCTGTCATGGTGACCCCTACTGTACAGTGCTGCCTCTATCATGGCGACCCCTACTGTACAGGGCTGCATCATGGCGACCCCTGTACTGTCATGGCGACCCCCACTGTACAGGGCTGCCTCTATCAGGGGCAGGGCTGCCTCTATCATGGCGACCCCCACTGTACAGGGCTGCCTCTATCATGGCGACCCCTACTGTACAGGGCTGCCTCTGTCATGGTGACCCCTACTGTACAGGGCTGCCTCTGATGGCGACCCCTACTGTACAGGGCTGCCTCTGTCATGGCGACCCCTACTGTACAGGGCTGCCTCTATCATGGCCCCCACCCCTACTGTACAGGGCTGCCCTACTGTACAGGGCTGCCTCTATCATGGCGACCCCTACTGTACAGGGCTGCCTCTATCATGGCGACCCCTACTGTACAGGGCTGCCTCTGTCATGGCGACCCCTACTGTACAGTGCTGCCTCTATCATGGCGACCCCTACTGTACAGGGCTGCCTCTATCATGGCGACCCCTACTGTACAGGGCTGCCTCTATCATGGCGACCCCTACTGTACAGGGCTGCCTCTATCATGGCGACCCCTACTGTACAGGGCTGCCTCTATCATGGTGACCCCTACTGTACAGGGCTGCCTCTATCATGGTGACCCCTCATGCTGCCTCTGATGGCGACCCCTACTGTACAGGGCTGCCTCTGTCATGGCGACCCAGGGCTGCCTCTGTCATGTACCCCTACTGTACAGGGCTGCCTCTATCATGGTGACCCCTACTGTACAGGGCTGCCTCCATGGTGACCCCTACTGTACATCACCCCTACTGGGGGCTGCCTCTATCATGGTGACCCCTACTGTACAGGGCTGCCTCTATCATGGTGACCCCTACTGTACAGTGCTGCCTCTATCATGGTGACCCCTACTGTACAGTGCTGCCTCTATCATGGTGACCCCTACTGTACAGGGCTGCCTCTATCATGGTGACCCCTACTGTACAGGGCTGCCTCTATCATGGTGACCCCTACTGTACAGTGCTGCCTCTATCATGGCGTCCAATGGTTGTGTCCCAATCCAAAGGCAGCATCCAATGGTTGTGTCCCAATCCAAAGGCAGCATCCAATGGTTGTGTCCCAATCCAAAGGCAGCATCCAATGACTGTGTCCCAATCCAAAGGCAGCATCCAATGACTGTGTCCCAATCCAAAGGCAGCATCCAATGGGGTATAAGTAACTAGTCCAGGCCAGTACAGCTTGGCTAGGCTAGGCTTGTCTAGGCTTGGCTTGGCTAGGCTAGGCTAGGCTTGGCTGGGCTTGGCTTGGCTAGGCTTGGCTTGGCTTGGCTTGGCTAGGCTTGGCTTGGCTTGGTTTGGCTAGGCTAGGCTTGGCTTGGCTTGGCTTGGCTTGGCTTGGCTAGGCTTGGCTTGGCTTGGTTTGGCTAGGCTAGGCTAGGCTTGGCTTGGCTAGGCTTGGCTTGGCTTGGTTTGGCTAGGCTAGGCTTGGCTTGGCTTGGCTTGGCTTGGCTTGGCTAGGCTTGGCTTGGCTTGGTTTGGCTAGGCTAGGCTAGGCTTGGCTTGGCTTGGCTTGGCTAGGCTAGGCTTGGCTCAGCTGTGTATTGTGAATCAGTCCTAACATTTCCTCCTCTGTCTCCTCTCAGGGTTCTGTATGAGTGGAAGGAGAAGCTGAAGCCTGGCTGTCACATCGTCCAAACCACTCCCTCTGGTCGCCCTGCCAACATCAGCAGCTCCTCCTCCCAGCGCATCTACATCACCTATCGCCGCTCCCCGCAGAGCCAGCCGCACACGTCATTGGCTGTCACAGATGTCTGCATCATCATCCCGGGCAAAGGGGAGACACCCCCTCACACCTTCTGCAAGGTGGACAAGAACCTCAACAGTAGTATGGTGAGCAGAATCAACCCATACAATACTATACAATACTATACAATACTATAGAATACAATACAATACTATACAATACTATACAATACAATACAATACTATACTATACAATACAATACAATACAATACAGTACAGTACAATACTATACTATACAATACTATACAATACAATACAATACTATACAATACAATACAATACAATACTATACAATACAATACAATACAATACAATACAATACTATACAATACAATACAATACTATACTATACAATACAATACAATACAATACAGTACAATACTATACTATACAATACTATACAATACAATACTATACAATACCATACCATACAATACAATACAATACAATACAATACTATACAATACAATACAATACTATACTATAGAATACAATACTGTACAATACTATACAATACAATACAATACAATACTATACAATACAATACAATACTATACTATACAATACAATACAATATTATACAATACAATACTATACAATACAATACAATACTATACAATACAATACAATACAATACAATACTATACAATACAATACAATACTATACAATACTATACAATACAATACCATACAATACCATACAATACAATACTATACAATACAATACAATACAATACAATACAATACTATACAATACAATACAATACAATACAATACAGTACAATACTATACTATACAATACTATACAATACAATATTATACAATACTATACAATACAATACCATACAATACCATACAATACAATACTATACAATACAATACAATACAATACAATACTATACAATACAATACAATACAATACAGTACAATACTATACTATACAATACTATACAATACAATACTATACAATACAATACCATACAATACAATACAATACAATACAATACAATACAATACAATACAATACAGTACAATACTATACTATACAATACAATACAATACTATAGAATACAATACTGTACAATACTATACAATACAATACAATACAATACTATACAATACAATACAATACTATACTATACAATACAATACAATATTATACAATACAATACTATACAATACAATACAATACAATACAATACAGTACAATACTATACTATACAATACTATACAATACTATACAATACAATACTATACAATACTATACAATACAATACAATACAATACATTACAATACTATACAATACAATACAATATTATACAATACAATACTATACAATACAATACAATACAATACAGTACAATACTATACTATACAATACATTACAATACTATACAATACAATACAATACTATACTATACAATACAATACAATAGTATACAATACAATACTATACAATACAATACAGTACAATACTATACTATACAATACTATACAATACAATACTATACAATACTATACAATACAATACTATACAATACAATACTATACAATACAATACACTACTGTACAATACTATACAATACAATACAATACAATACAATACAATACAATACAATACAATACAATACTGTAGAATGCAATACTATACAATACAATACTATACAACACAATACTGTACAATACTATACAATACAATACTGTACAATACAATGCTATACTATACTATACAATACAATACTATACAATACAATACAATACCATACAATACAATACAATACAATACAATACAATACTATACAATACAATACTATAATATACACTACAATACAATACAGTACAATACTATACAATACAATACTATACAATACTATACAATACAATACTGTACAATACAACACAATACTATACAATACAATACTATACAATACGATACTATAATATACACTACAATACAATACAATACAATACAGTACAATACTATACAATACAATACTATACAATACAATACTATACAATACAATACACTACTGTACAATACTATACAATACAATACTATACTATACAATACAATACAATACAATACAATACAATACAATACTGTAGAATGCAATACTATACAATACAATACTATACAACACAATACTGTACAATACTATACAATACAATACTGTACAATACAATGCTATACTATACTATACAATACAATACTATACAATACAATACAATACCATACAATACAATACAATACTATACAATACAATACAATACAATACAATACTATACAATACAATACTATAATATACACTACAATACAATACAATACAGTACAATACTATACAATACAATACTATACTATACAATACAATACTGTACAATACAACACAATACTATACAATACAATACTATACAATACGATACTATAATATACACTACAATACAATACAATACAATACAGTACAATACTATACAATACAATACTATCCTATAGTATACTATACAATACAAAACGATACTATAGAAGACAAGGGGTGGGCTCAGGTTGCTGGTCCATATCTATAACATTAACACTGGGCTCAGGTTGCTGGTCCATATCTATAACATTAACACTGGGCTTAGGTTGCTGGTCCATATCTATAACATTAACACTGGGCTCAGGTTGCTGGTCCATATCTATAACATTAACACTGGGCTTAGGTTGCTGGTCCATATCTATAACATTAACACTGGGCTCAGGTTGCTGGTGTATATCTATAACATTAACACTGGGCTCAGGTTGCTGGTCCATATCTATAACATTAACACTGGGCTCAGGTTGCTGGTCCATATCTATAACATTAACACTGGGCTTAGGTTGCTGGTCCATATCTATAACATTAACACTGGGCTCAGGTTGCTGGTGTATATCTATAACATTAACACTGGGCTCAGGTTGCTGGTCCATATCTATAACATTAACACTGGGCTCAGGTTGCTGGTCCATATCTATAACATTAACACTGGGCTCAGGTTGCTGGTCCATATCTATAACATTAACACTGGGCTCAGGTTGCTGGTGTATATCTATAACATTAACACTGGGCTCAGTTTGCTGGTGTATATCTATAACATTAACACTGGGCTTAGGTTGCTGGTCCATATCTATAACATTAACACTGGGCTCGGGTTGCTGGTCCATATCTATAACATTAACACTGGGCTTAGGTTGCTGGTGTATATCTATAACATTAACACTGGGCTTAGGTTGCTGGTCCATATCTATAACATTAACACTGGGCTCGGGTTGCTGGTCCATATCTATAACATTAACACTGGGCTTAGGTTGCTGGTGTATATCTATAACATTAACACTGGGCTTAGGTTGCTGGTGTATATCTATAACATTAACACTGGGCTTAGGTTGCTGGTGTATATCTATAACATTAACACTGGGCTTAGGTTGCTGGTGTATATCTATAACATTAACACTGGGCTTAGGTTGCTGGTCCATATCTATAATGTTAACACTGGGCTTAGGTTGCTGGTCCATATCTATAACATTAACACTGGGCTCAGGTTGCTGGTCCATATCTATAACATTAACACTGGGCTTAGGTTGCTGGTCCATATCTATAACATTAACACTGGGCTTAGGTTGCTGGTCCATCGATAATGTTAACACTGGGCTCAGGTTGCTGTTCCATATCTATAACATTAACACTGGGCTTAGGTTGCTGGTCCATATCTATAACATTAACACTGGGCTTAGGTTGCTGGTCCATATCTATAACATTAACACTGGGCTTAGGTTGCTGGTCCATATCTATAACATTAACACTGGGCTTAGGTTGCTGGTCCATCGATAATGTTAACACTGGGCTCAGGTTGCTGGTCCATATCTATAACATTAACACTGGGCTTAGGTTGCTGGTCCATATCTATAACATTAACACTGGGCTCAGGTTGCTGGTCCATATCTATAACATTAACACTGGGCTTAGGTTGCTGGTCCATATCTATAACATTAACACTGGGCTCAGGTTGCTGGTCCATATCTATAACATTAACACTGGGCTTAGGTTGCTGGTCCATATCTATAACATTAACACTGGGCTCAGGTTGCTGGTCCATATCTATAACATTAACACTGGGCTCAGGTTGCTGGTCCATATCTATAACATTAACACTGGGCTTAGGTTGCTGGTCCATATCTATAACATTAACACTGGGCTTAGGTTGCTGGTCCATATCTATAACATTAACACTGGGCTTAGGTTGCTGGTCCATATCTATAACATTAACACTGGGCTTAGGTTGCTGGTCCATATCTATAACATTAACACTGGGCTTAGGTTGCTGGTCCATATCTATAACATTAACACTGGGCTTAGGTTGCTGGTCCATATCTATAACATTAACACTGGGCTTAGGTTGCTGGTCCATATCTATAACATTAACACTGGGCTTAGGTTGCTGGTCCATATCTATAACATTAACACTGGGCTTAGGTTGCTGGTCCATATCTATAACATTAACACTGGGCTTAGGTTGCTGGTCCATATCTATAACATTAACACTGGGCTCAGGTTGCTGGTCCATATCTATAACATTAACACTGGGCTCAGGTTGCTGGTCCATATCTATAACATTAACACTGGGCTTAGGTTGCTGGTCCATATCTATAACATTAACACTGGGCTTAGGTTGCTGGTCCATATCTATAACATTAACAATGGGCTCAGGTTGCTGGTCCATATCTATAACATTAACACTGGGCTCGGGTTGCTGGTCCATATCTATAACATTAACAATGGGCTCAGGTTGCTGGTCCATATCTATAACATTAACACTGGGCTTAGGTTGCTGGTCCATATCTATAACATTAACACTGGGCTCAGGTTGCTGGTCCATATCTATAACATTAACACTGGGCTTAGGTTGCTGGTCCATATCTATAACATTAACACTGGGCTCAGGTTGCTGGTCCATATCTATAACATTAACACTGGGCTCGGGTTGCTGGTCCATATCTATAACATTAACACTGGGCTCAGGTTGCTGGTCCATATCTATAACATTAACACTGGGCTCAGGTTGCTGGTCCATATCTATAACATTAACACTGGGCTCAGGTTGCTGGTCCATATCTATAACATTAACACTGGGCTTAGGTTGCTGGTGTATATCTATAACATTAACACTGGGCTCGGGTTGCTGGTCCATATCTATAACATTAACACTGGGCTCAGGTTGCTGGTCCATCGATAATGTTAACACTGGGCTCAGGTTGCTGGTCCATATCTATAACATTAACACTGGGCTTAGGTTGCTGGTCCATATCTATAACATTAACACTGGGCTTAGGTTGCTGGTCCATATCTATAACATTAACACTGGGCTTAGGTTGCTGGTCCATATCTATAACATTAACACTGGGCTTAGGTTGCTGGTCCATATCTATAACATTAACACTGGGCTTAGGTTGCTGGTGTATATCTATAACATTAACACTGGGCTTAGGTTGCTGGTCCATATCTATAACATTAACACTGGGCTTAGGTTGCTGGTCCATATCTATAACATTAACACTGGGCTTAGGTTGCTGGTCCATATCTATAACATTAACACTGGGCTTAGGTTGCTGGTCCATATCTATAACATTAACACTGGGCTTAGGTTGCTGGTCCATATCTATAACATTAACACTGGGCTTAGGTTGCTGGTCCATATCTATAACATTAACACTGGGCTTAGGTTGCTGGTCCATATCTATAACATTAACACTGGGCTTAGGTTGCTGGTCCATATCTATAACATTAACACTGGGCTTAGGTTGCTGGTCCATATCTATAACATTAACACTGGGCTTAGGTTGCTGGTCCATATCTATAACATTAACACTGGGCTTAGGTTGCTGGTCCATATCTATAACATTAACACTGGGCTTAGGTTGCTGGTGCATATCTATAACATTAACACTGGGCTCAGGTTGCTGGTCCATATCTATAACATTAACACTGGGCTCAGCTTGCTGGTCCATATCTATAACATTAACACTGGGCTCAGGTTGCTGGTCCATATCTATAATGTTAACACTGGGCTTAGGTTGCTGGTCCATATCTATAACATTAACACTGGGCTTAGGTTGCTGGTCCATATCTATAACATTAACACTGGGCTTAGGTTGCTGGTCCATATCTATAACATTAACACTGGGCTCAGGTTGCTGGTCCATATCTATAACATTAACACTGGGCTCAGGTTGCTGGTCCATATCTATAACATTAACACTGGGCTCAGGTTGCTGGTGTATATCTATAACATTAACACTGGGCTTAGGTTGCTGGTGTATATCTATAATGTTAACACTGGGCTCAGGTTGCTGGTCCATATCTATAACATTAACACTGGGCTTAGGTTGCTGGTCCATATCTATAACATTAACACTGGGCTCGGGTTGCTGGTCCATATCTATAACATTAACACTGGGCTTAGGTTGCTGGTCCATATCTATAACATTAACACTGGGCTTAGGTTGCTGGTCCATATCTATAACATTAACACTGGGCTCGGGTTGCTGGTCCATATCTATAACATTAACACTGGGCTTAGGTTGCTGGTCCATCGATAATGTTAACACTGGGCTCAGGTTGCTGGTCCATATCTATAACATTAACACTGGGCTTAGGTTGCTGGTCCATATCTATAACATTAACACTGGGCTTAGGTTGCTGGTCCATCGATAATGTTAACACTGGGCTCAGGTTGCTGGTCCATATCTATAACATTAACACTGGGCTCAGGTTGCTGGTCCATATCTATAACATTAACACTGGGCTCAGGTTGCTGGTCCATATCTATAACATTAACACTGGGCTTAGGTTGCTGGTGTATATCTATAACATTAACACTGGGCTTAGGTTGCTGGTGTATATCTATAACATTAACACTGGGCTTAGGTTGCTGGTCCATATCTATAACATTAACACTGGGCTTAGGTTGCTGGTGTATATCTATAACATTAACACTGGGCTCGGGTTGCTGGTCCATATCTATAACATTAACACTGGGCTTAGGTTGCTGGTCCATATCTATAACATTAACACTGGGCTCAGGTTGCTGGTCCATATCTATAACATTAACACTGGGCTCAGGTTGCTGGTCCATATCTATAACATTAACACTGGGCTCAGGTTGCTGGTGTATATCTATAACATTAACACTGGGCTTAGGTTGCTGGTCCATATCTATAACATTAACACTGGGCTTAGGTTGCTGGTCCATATCTATAACATTAACACTGGGCTTAGGTTGCTGGTGTATATCTATAACATTAACACTGGGCTCGGGTTGCTGGTCCATATCTATAACATTAACACTGGGCTTAGGTTGCTGGTGTATATCTATAACATTAACACTGGGCTCAGGTTGCTGGTGTATATCTATAACATTAACACTGGGCTCAGGTTGCTGGTGTATATCTATAACATTAACACTGGGCTCAGGTTGCTGGTCCATATCTATAACATTAACACTGGGCTTAGGTTGCTGGTCCATATCTATAACATTAACACTGGGCTCAGGTTGCTGGTCCATATCTATAACATTAACACTGGGCTCAGGTTGCTGGTCCATATCTATAACATTAACACTGGGCTCAGGTTGCTGGTGTATATCTATAACATTAACACTGGGCTTAGGTTGCTGGTCCATATCTATAACATTAACACTGGGCTCAGGTTGCTGGTCCATATCTATAACATTAACACTGGGCTCAGGTTGCTGGTGTATATCTATAACATTAACACTGGGCTCAGGTTGCTGGTCCATATCTATAACATTAACACTGGGCTCAGGTTGCTGGTGTATATCTATAATGTTAACACTGGGCTCAGGTTGCTGGTGTATATCTATAATGTTAACACTGGGCTCAGGTTGCTGGTCCATATCTATAACATTAACACTGGGCTCAGGTTGCTGGTCCATATCTATAACATTAACACTGGGCTCAGGTTGCTGGTCCATATCTATAACATTAACACTGGGCTTAGGTTGCTGGTCCATATCTATAACATTAACACTGGGCTCAGGTTGCTGGTCCATATCTATAACATTAACACTGGGCTTAGGTTGCTGGTCCATATCTATAACATTAACACTGGGCTCAGGTTGCTGGTCCATATCTATAACATTAACACTGGGCTTAGGTTGCTGGTCCATATCTATAACATTAACACTGGGCTCAGGTTGCTGGTCCATATCTATAACATTAACACTGGGCTCAGGTTGCTGGTCCATATCTATAACATTAACACTGGGCTCAGGTTGCTGGTCCATATCTATAACATTAACACTGGGCTTAGGTTGCTGGTCCATATCTATAACATTAACACTGGGCTTAGGTTGCTGGTCCATATCTATAACATTAACACTGGGCTTAGGTTGCTGGTCCATATCTATAACATTAACACTGGGCTTAGGTTGCTGGTCCATATCTATAACATTAACACTGGGCTTAGGTTGCTGGTCCATATCTATAACATTAACACTGGGCTTAGGTTGCTGGTCCATATCTATAACATTAACACTGGGCTCAGGTTGCTGGTCCATATCTATAACATTAACACTGGGCTTAGGTTGCTGGTCCATATCTATAACATTAACACTGGGCTTAGGTTGCTGGTGTATATCTATAACATTAACACTGGGCTCAGGTTGCTGGTGTATATCTATAACATTAACACTGGGCTTAGGTTGCTGGTGTATATCTATAACATTAACACTGGGCTTAGGTTGCTGGTGTATATCTATAACATTAACACTGGGCTTAGGTTGCTGGTGTATATCTATAACATTAACACTGGGCTTAGGTTGCTGGTCCATATCTATAACATTAACACTGGGCTTAGGTTGCTGGTCCATATCTATAACATTAACAATGGGCTCAGGTTGCTGGTCCATATCTATAACATTAACACTGGGCTTAGGTTGCTGGTCCATATCTATAACATTAACACTGGGCTCAGGTTGCTGGTGTATATCTATAACATTAACACTGGGCTCAGGTTGCTGGTGTATATCTATAATGTTAACACTGGGCTCAGGTTGCTGGTCCATATCTATAACATTAACACTGGGCTTAGGTTGCTGGTGTATATCTATAATGTTAACAATGGGCTCAGGTTGCTGTTCCATTTGCTCTTCTTGTTTAATTTATTTCATATCTTCCACCTCCTCCTCTTCTTGTTGGTACAATTCATTAAAAGTTAGTGGATAAAAGAAATCAAAAGCAACTTTAAAATCATCCATGACGAGCTACAGGTGCTAAGACTAGTAGTTGTAAAAGTTGTAATGGTAAGGGGTTGCTAGGTAACGATGTAAACAATGCCACTTTATATGAACATGACCATGTGTAAGTTGTCTCATATATCATGGGCAGTTAACTAACGTTGGTTAAATAAAGTCCACCTGTGTGCAATCTAAGTGTCACATGGTCTATCTCATGATCTCAGTATATATACACCTGTTCTGAAAGACAGAGTCTGCAACACCACTAAGCAAAGGGGGCATCACCAAGCAAGCGACACTATGAAGACCAAGGAGCTCTCCAATCAGGTCAGGGACAAAGTTGTGGAGAAGCAATAAAGAGAGAGCAAAGATAACCCTGAAGGAGCTGTTAAACTCCACAGCAGAGATTGGAGTATCTGTCCATTGGACCACTTTAAGCCGTACACTCCACAGAGCTGGGCTTTACGGAAGGGTGGCCAGAAAAAAAGCCATCACTTAAAGAAAAAAATAAGCAAACACGTTTGGTTTTCGCCAACAGGCATGTGGGAGACTCCCCAAACTTACGGAATAACGTATTCTGGTCAGATGAGACTAAAATGTAGGTTTTGGCCATCAACGAAAACGCTATGTCTAGCGCAAACTCAACACCTCTCATCACCCCAAGAACACCATCCCTACAGGGAAGCACGGTGGTGGCAGCATCATGCTGTGGGGATATTTTTCATTGGCAGGGACTGGGAAACTGACCAGAGTTGAAGGAATGACGGATGGCGCTAAATACAGAGTTTCTTGAGGGAAACAGTTTGTCTTCCAGAGATTTGAGACCAGTACAGAGGTTCACCTTCCAGCAGGACAATGACCCTAAGCATACTGCTAAAGCAACACTCGAGTGGTTTAAGGGGAAACATTTAAATGTCTCGGAATGACCTAGTCAAACCCAGACCTCAATCCAATTGAGAATCTGTGGTATGACTTAAAGATTGCTGTACACCAGTGGAACCCATCCAACTTGAAGGAGCTGGAGCAGTTTTGCCTTGAAGAATGGGCAAAGATCCGAGGGGCTAGATGTGCCAAGCTTATAGAGACATACGTCAAGAGACTTGCAGCTGTAATTGCTGCAAAAGGTGGCTCTACAAAGTATTGACTTCTGGGAGGGTGAATAGTTATACACGCTAAAGTTTTGTTTGTTTGTTTCACAATGCAAAATATTTTGCATCTTCAAAGTGGTAGGCATGTCGTGTCAAAATCAAATGATACGAACCCCCCAAAAAATCTATTTTAATTCCAGGTTGAAAGGCAACAAAATAGGAAAAATTCCAATGGAGGAGGGGGGTGAATACTTTTGCAAGCCACTACTCGTACAACCTCACGCTACAGAAACAGAACATTGGCTCCATTCTGGCTCAGACAAGGCTTACTTACGAGGAGTTGACAAGTGGTGTCCCCCAAGGTTACATTATAGGTCCTATGCTTTTCACCAAATACACGAGGAACAACACTAAGTGTACAAAACATTATGAACACCTTCCTAATATTGAACTCCACCACATTTTTGTCCTCAGAACAGCCTCAATTCGTTGTGGCATTGACTATAAAAGATGCTGGCCCATGTTGACTCCAATGCTTCCCACAGCTGTGTCAAGTTGGCTGGATGTCCTTTGGGTGGTGGACCGTTCTTGATACACACAGGAGATGGTTGAGCGTGAAAAACCCAGCAGCGTTGCAGTTCTTGACACAAACTGGTGCGCCTGGCACCTACTACCATACCCCGTTCAAAGGCACTTAAATATTTTGTCTTGCCCATTCACCCTCTGAATGGCACACATACACAATCAATGTCTCAATTGTCTCAAGGCTTAAAAGTCCTTATTTAACCTGTCTCCTCCCATTCATCTACACTGATTGAAGTTGACTTAACAGGTGACATCAATAAGGGATCATGGCTTTCACCTGGTCAGTTGATGTCAAGGAACAAACAGGTGTTCCTAATGTTTTGTACACACAGTGTATAACTGTTCTACCTCTAAAGAAATGTCCTCTCACTGTCAACTGCCTTTATTTTCAGCAAACTTAACATGTGCAAATATTTGTATGAACATAACAAGATTCAACAACTGAGACATAAACTGAACAAGTTCCACAGACATGTGACTAACAGAAATTGAATAATGTGTCCCTGAACATAGGGGGGAGGGTCAAAATCAAAAGTAACAGTCAGTATCTGGTGTGGCCACCAGCTGCAAAGTACTGCAGTGCATCTCCTCCTCATTTACTGCACCAGATTTGCCTGTTTGTACTGTGTGATGTTACCCCACTCTTCCACCAAGGCACCTGCAAGTTCCTGGACGTTTCTGAGGGGAATGGCCCTAGACCTCACCCTCCGATCCAATAGGTCCCAGATGTGCTCAATGGGATTGAGATCCGGTCTCTTCACTGGCCATGGCAGAACGCTGACATTTCTGTCTTGCAGGAAATCACGCACAGAACGAGTAGTATGGCTGGTGGCATTTTCATGCTGGAGGGTCGTGTCAGGGTGACTCTGCAGGAAGGGTACCACATGAGGGAGGAGGATGTCTTCCCTGTAACGCACAGAGTTGAGATTGACAACAAGCTCATTTCGATGATGCTGTGACACACCGCCCCAGACCGTGACGGACTCTCCATCTCCAAATCGATCCCTCTCCAGAGTATAGGCCTCAGTGTAACGCTCATTCCTTCGACAATAAACGCAAATCCAACCAACACCCCTGGTGAGACAAAACAGTGACTCGTCAGTGGCGAGCACTTTTTGCCAGTCCTGTCTGGTCCAGCGATGGTGGGTTTGTGCCCATAGGTGACGTTGTTGCCGGTGATGTCTGGTGAGGACCTGCCTTACAACAGGCCTACAAGCCTTCAGTCCAGCCTCTCTCAGCCTATTGCGGACAGTCTGAGCACTGATGGAGGGATTGTGTGTTCCTGGAGTAACTGGGAAAGTTGATGTTGCCATCCTGTACCTGTCCCGCAGGTGTGATGTTTGGATGTACCGATCCTGTGCAGGTGTTGTTGATCAGCTGTCCTCATAGTGGCCACATCTGCAGTCCTCATGCCTCCTTGCTGCATGACTAAGGCACGTTCGCGCAGATGAGCAGAGACCCTGGGCATCTTTATTTTGGTGTTTTTTCAGAGTCAGTAGAAAGGCCTCTTTAGTGTCCTATATTTTCATAACTGTGATGTTAATTGCCTACCGTCTGTAAGCTGTTAGTGTCTTAACGACCGTTCCACAGGTGCATGTTCATTCATTGTTTATGGTTCATTGAACAAGCAATGGGAAACAGTGTTTTAAACCCTTTACAATGAAGATCTGTCAAGTTATTTGGATTTGGAAGTACGGAAGTATCTTTGAAAAACAGGGTCCTGATAAAGGGAGGTTTCTTTTTTTGCTGAGTTTATAATGTCTTATAATGTCTTTACCCGTTTCAATCACATATTGTGTTTGTCTGTTTGTCCATGTCAGTGGGGATCCTCGGTGTACCTGTGTTACAAGAAGTCACTGGCTAAAACCAACACAATCGCATACAACGCAGGTAAAGGACTTGGATTCTCTAATGCACAGACAGTGGAATAGGACAGAATATTAGACAGACAGTGGAATAGGACAGAATATTAGACAGACAGTGGAATAGGACAGAATATTAGACAGTGGAATAGGACAGAATATTAGACAGTGTAATAGGACAGAATATTAGACAGTGGAATAGGACAGAATATTAGACAGTGGAATAGGACAGAATATTAGACAGTGTAATAGGACAGAATATTAGACAGTGTAATAGGACAGAATATTAGACAGTGTAATAGGACAGAATATTAGACAGTGGAATTGGACAGAATATTAGACAGTGGAATAGGACAGAATATTAGACAGTGGAATAGGACAGAATATTAGACAGTGGAATAGGACAGAATATTAGAGAGTGGAATAGGACAGAATATTAGACAGTGGAATAGGACAGAATATTAGACAGTGTAATAGGACAGAATATTAGACAGACAGTTTAATAGGACAGAATATTAGACAGACAGTGTAATAGGACAGAATATTAGACAGACAGTGTAATAGGACAGAATATTAGACAGACAGTGGAATAGGACAGAATATTAAACAGACAGTGTAATAGGACAAAATATTAGACAGACAGTGGAATAGGACAGAATATTAGACAGACAGTGGAATAGGACAGAATATTAGACAGACAGTGGAATAGGACAGAATATTAGACAGACAGTGGAATAGGACAGAATATTAGACAGTGTAATAGGACAGAATATTAGACAGACAGTGTAATAGGACAGAATATTAGACAGACAGTGGAATAGGACAGAATATTAGACAGACAGTGGAATAGGACAGAATATTAGACAGTGGAATAGGACAGAATATTAGACAGTGGAATAGGACAGAATATTAGACAGTGTAATAGGACAGAATATTAGACAGACAGTGTAATAGGACAGAATATTAGACAGACAGTGTAATAGGACAGAATATTAGACAGACAGTGTAATAGGACAGAATATTAGACAGACAGTGGAATAGGACAGAATATTAAACAGACAGTGTAATAGGACAAAATATTAGACAGACAGTGGAATAGGACAGAATATTAGACAGACAGTGGAATAGGACAGAATATTAGACAGACAGTGGAATAGGACAGAATATTAGACAGACAGTGGAATAGGACAGAATATTAGACAGACAGTGGAATAGGACAGAATATTAGACAGACAGTGGAATAGGACAGAATATTAGACAGACAGTGGAATAGGACAGAATATTAGACAGTGTAATAGGACAGAATATTAGACAGACAGTGTAATAGGACAGAATATTAGACAGACAGTGGAATAGGACAGAATATTAGACAGACAGTGGAATAGGACAGAATATTAGACAGACAGTGGAATAGGACAGAATATTAGACAGACAGTGGAATAGGACAGAATATTAGACAGTGTAATAGGACAGAATATTAGACAGACAGTGTAATAGGACAGAATATTAGACAGACAGTGTAATAGGACAGAATATTAGACAGACAGTGGAATAGGACAGAATATTAGACAGACAGTGTAATAGGACAGAATATTAGACAGACAGTGGAATAGGACAGAATATTAGACAGTGGAATAGGACAGAATATTAGACAGTGGAATAGGACAGAATATTAGACAGTGTAATAGGACAGAATATTAGACAGTGTAATAGGACAGAATATTAGACAGTGTAATAGGACAAAATATTAGACAGACAGTGTAATAGGACAGAATATTAGACAGACAGTGGAATAGGACAGAATATTAGACAGACAGTGGAATAGGACAGAATATTAGACAGTGGAAGTAGGACAGAATATTAGACAGTGTAATAGGACAGAATATTAGACAGACAGTGTAATAGGACAGAATATTAGACAGACAGTGGAATAGGACAGAATATTAGACAGACAGTGGAATAGGACAGAATATTAGACAGTGGAATAGGACAGAATATTAGACAGTGGAATAGGACAGAATATTAGACAGTGTAATAGGACAGAATATTAGACAGACAGTGTAATAGGACAGAATATTAGACAGACAGTGTAATAGGACAGAATATTAGACAGACAGTGTAATAGGACAGAATATTAGACAGACAGTGGAATAGGACAGAATATTAAACAGACAGTGTAATAGGACAGAATATTAGACAGACAGTGGAATAGGACAGAATATTAGACAGACAGTGGAATAGGACAGAATATTAGACAGACAGTGGAATAGGACAGAATATTAGACAGACAGTGGAATAGGACAGAATATTAGACAGACAGTGGAATAGGACAGAATATTAGACAGACAGTGGAATAGGACAGAATATTAGACAGACAGTGGAATAGGACAGAATATTAGACAGTGTAATAGGACAGAATATTAGACAGACAGTGTAATAGGACAGAATATTAGACAGACAGTGGAATAGGACAGAATATTAGACAGACAGTGGAATAGGACAGAATATTAGACAGACAGTGGAATAGGACAGAATATTAGACAGACAGTGGAATAGGACAGAATAGACAGTGTAATAGGACAGAATATTAGACAGACAGTGTAATAGGACAGAATATTAGACAGACAGTGTAATAGGACAGAATATTAGACAGACAGTGGAATAGGACAGAATATTAGACAGACAGTGTAATAGGACAGAATATTAGACAGACAGTGGAATAGGACAGAATATTAGACAGTGGAATAGGACAGAATATTAGACAGTGGAATAGGACAGAATATTAGACAGTGTAATAGGACAGAATATTAGACAGTGTAATAGGACAGAATATTAGACAGTGTAATAGGACAGAATATTAGACAGTGTAATAGGACAGAATATTAGACAGTGTAATAGGACAGAATATTAGACAGTGTAATAGGACAGAATATTAGACAGTGTAATAGGACAGAATATTAGACAGTGGAATAGGACAGAATATTAGACAGACAGTGTAATAGGACAGAATATTAGACAGACAGTGTAATAGGACAGAATATTAGACAGTGTAATAGGACAAAATATTAGACAGACAGTGGAATAGGACAGAATATTAGACAGACAGTGGAATAGGACAGAATATTAGACAGACAGTGGAATAGGACAGAATATTAGACAGTGTAATAGGACAGAATATTAGACAGACAGTGTAATAGGACAGAATATTAGACAGACAGTGGAATAGGACAGAATATTAGACAGACAGTGGAATAGGACAGAATATTAGACAGTGGAATAGGACAGAATATTAGACAGTGGAATAGGACAGAATATTAGACAGTGTAATAGGACAGAATATTAGACAGACAGTGTAATAGGACAGAATATTAGACAGACAGTGTAATAGGACAGAATATTAGACAGACAGTGTAATAGGACAGAATATTAGACAGACAGTGGAATAGGACAGAATATTAAACAGACAGTGTAATAGGACAGAATATTAGACAGACAGTGGAATAGGACAGAATATTAGACAGACAGTGGAATAGGACAGAATATTAGACAGACAGTGGAATAGGACAGAATATTAGACAGACAGTGGAATAGGACAGAATATTAGACAGACAGTGTAATAGGACAGAATATTAGACAGACAGTGGAATAGGACAGAATATTAGACAGACAGTGGAATAGGACAGAATATTAGACAGTGTAATAGGACAGAATATTAGTGTAATAGGACAGAATATTAGACAGACAGTGGAATAGGACAGAATATTAGACAGACAGTGGAATAGGACAGAATATTAGACAGACAGTGTAATAGGACAGAATATTAGACAGACAGTGGAATAGGACAGAATATTAGACAGTGTAATAGGACAGAATATTAGACAGACAGTGTAATAGGACAGAATATTAGACAGACAGTGTAATAGGACAGAATATTAGACAGACAGTGGAATAGGACAGAATATTAGACAGACAGTGTAATAGGACAGAATATTAGACAGACAGTGGAATAGGACAGAATATTAGACAGTGGAATAGGACAGAATATTAGACAGTGTAATAGGACAGAATATATTAATAGGACAGAATATTAGACAGTGTAATAGGACAGAATATTAGACAGTGTAATAGGACAGAATATTAGACAGTGGAATAGGACAGAATATTAGACAGACAGTGTAATAGGACAGAATATTAGACAGACAGTGTAATAGGACAGAATATTAGACAGTGTAATAGGACAAAATATTAGACAGTGTAATAGGACAAAATATTAGACAGACAGTGGAATAGGACAGAATATTAGACAGACAGTGTAATAGGACAGAATATTAGACAGTGTAATAGGACAAAATATTAGACAGTGGAATAGGACAAAATATTAGACAGACAGTGTAATAGGACAGAATATTAGACAGACAGTGGAATAGGACAGAATATTAGACAGTGTAATAGGACAAAATATTAGACAGTGTAATATGACAAAATATTAGACAGACAGTGGAATAGGACAGAATATTAGACAGACAGTGTAATAGGACAAAATATTAGACAGACAGTGGAATAGGACAGAATATTAGACAGACAGTGTAATAGGACAAAATATTAGACAGACAGTGTAATAGGACAAAATATTAGACAGACAGTGTAATAGGACAGAATATTAGACAGACAGTGGAATAGGGCAGAATATTAGACAGTGTAATAGGACAGAATATTAGACAGACAGTGTAATAGGACAAAATATTAGACAGACAGTGTAATAGGACAAAATATTAGACAGACAGTGTAATAGGACAGAATATTAGACAGACAGTGTAATAGGACAGAATATTAGACAGACAGTGGAATAGGACAAAATATTAGACAGACAGTGGAATAGGACAGAATATTAGACAGACAGTGTAATAGGACAAAATATTAGACAGACAGTGTAATAGGACAGAATATTAGACAGACAGTGTAATAGGACAGAATATTAGACAGACAGTGGAATAGGACAAAATATTAGACAGACAGTGGAATAGGACAGAATATTAGACAGACAGTGTAATAGGACAAAATATTAGACAGACAGTGTAATAGGACAAAATATTAGACAGACAGTGTAATAGGACAGAATATTAGACAGACAGTGGAATAGGGCAGAATATTAGACAGTGTAATAGGACAGAATATTAGACAGACAGTGTAATAGGACAAAATATTAGACAGACAGTGTAATAGGACAAAATATTAGACAGACAGTGTAATAGGACAGAATATTAGACAGACAGTGTAATAGGACAAAATATTAGACAGACAGTGTAATAGGACAGAATATTAGACAGACAGTGGAATAGGACAGAATATTAGACAGACAGTGTAATAGGACAAAATATTAGACAGACAGTGTAATAGGACAGAATATTAGACAGACAGTGTAATAGGACAGAATATTAGACAGACAGTGGAATAGGACAAAATATTAGACAGACAGTGGAATAGGACAGAATATTAGACAGACAGTGTAATAGGACAAAATATTAGACAGACAGTGTAATAGGACAAAATATTAGACAGACAGTGGAATAGGGCAGAATATTAGACAGTGTAATAGGACAGAATATTAGACAGACAGTGTAATAGGACAAAATATTAGACAGACAGTGTAATAGGACAAAATATTAGACAGACAGTGTAATAGGACAGAATATTAGACAGACAGTGTAATAGGACAAAATATTAGACAGACAGTGTAATAGGACAGAATATTAGACAGACAGTGTAATAGGACAGAATATTAGACAGACAGTGTAATAGGACAGAATATTGAACAGACAGTGTAATAGGACAGAATATTAGACAGACAGTGTAATAGGACAGAATATTAGACAGACAGTGTAATAGGACAAAATATTAGACAGACAGTGTAATAGGACAGAATATTAGACAGACAGTGTAATAGGACAGAATATTAGACAGACAGTGTAATAGGACAAAATATTAGACAGACAGTGTAATAGGACAGAATATTGAACAGACAGTGTAATAGGACAGAATATTGAACAGACAGTGTAATAGGACAGAATATTAGACAGACAGTGTAATAGGAAAGAATATTAGACAGACAGTGTAATAGGACATAATATTAGACAGACAGTGGAATAGGACAGAATATTAGACAGACAGTGTAATAGGACAGAATATTAGACAGACAGTGTAATAGCACAAAATATTAGACAGACAGTGTAATAGGACAGAATATTAGACAGACAGTGTAATAGGACAGAATATTAGACAGACAGTGTAATAGGACAAAATATTAGACAGACAGTGTAATAGGACAGAATATTGAACAGACAGTGTAATAGGACAGAAGATTGAACAGACAGTGTAATAGGACAGAATATTAGACAGACAGTGTAATAGGAAAGAATATTAGACAGACAGTGTAATAGGACATAATATTAGACAGACAGTGGAATAGGACAGAATATTAGACAGACAGTGGAATAGGACAGTATATTAGACAGACAGTGTAATAGGACAGAATATTAGACAGACAGTGTAATAGGACAGAATATTAGAAAGACAGTGTAATAGGACAAAATATTAGACAGACAGTGTAATAGGACAGAATATTAGACAGACAGTGTAATAGGACAGAATATTAGACAGACAGTGTAATAGGACAGAATATTAGACAGACAGTGTAATAGGACATAATATTGAACAGACAGTGTAATAGGACAAAATATTAGACAGACAGTGTAATAGGACAGAATATTAGACAGACAGTGTAATAGGACAGAATATTAGACAGACAGTGTAATAGGACATAATATTGAACAGACAGTGTAATAGGACAAAATATTAGACAGACAGTGGAATAGGACAGAATATTAGACAGTGTAATAGGACAAAATATTAGACAGTGTAATAGGACAAAATATTAGACAGACAGTGTAATAGGACAGAATATTGAACAGACAGTGTAATAGGACAGAAGATTGAACAGACAGTGTAATAGGACAGAATATTAGACAGACAGTGTAATAGGAAAGAATATTAGACAGACAGTGTAATAGGACATAATATTAGACAGACAGTGGAATAGGACAGAATATTAGACAGACAGTGGAATAGGACAGTATATTAGACAGACAGTGTAATAGGACAGAATATTAGACAGACAGTGTAATAGGACAGAATATTAGACAGACAGTGTAATAGGACAGAATATTAGACAGACAGTGTAATAGGACAAAATATTAGACAGTGTAATAGGACAAAATATTAGACAGTGTAATAGGACAAAATATTAGACAGACAGTGGAATAGGACAGAATATTAGACAGACAGTGTAATAGGACAGAATATTAGACAGTGTAATAGGACAAAATATTAGACAGTGGAATAGGACAAAATATTAGACAGACAGTGTAATAGGACAGAATATTAGACAGACAGTGGAATAGGACAGAATATTAGACAGTGTAATAGGACAAAATATTAGACAGTGTAATATGACAAAATATTAGACAGACAGTGGAATAGGACAGAATATTAGACAGACAGTGTAATAGGACAAAATATTAGACAGACAGTGGAATAGGACAGAATATTAGACAGACAGTGTAATAGGACAAAATATTAGACAGACAGTGTAATAGGACAAAATATTAGACAGACAGTGTAATAGGACAGAATATTAGACAGACAGTGGAATAGGGCAGAATATTAGACAGTGTAATAGGACAGAATATTAGACAGACAGTGTAATAGGACAAAATATTAGACAGACAGTGTAATAGGACAAAATATTAGACAGACAGTGTAATAGGACAGAATATTAGACAGAAAGTGTAATAGGACAGAATATTAGACAGACAGTGGAATAGGACAAAATATTAGACAGACAGTGGAATAGGACAGAATATTAGACAGACAGTGTAATAGGACAAAATATTAGACAGACAGTGGAATAGGACAGAATATTAGACAGACAGTGTAATAGGACAGAATATTAGACAGACAGTGGAATAGGACAAAATATTAGACAGACAGTGGAATAGGACAGAATATTAGACAGACAGTGTAATAGGACAAAATATTAGACAGACAGTGTAATAGACAAAATATTAGACAGACAGTGTAATAGGACAGAATATTAGACAGACAGTGGAATAGGGCAGAATATTAGACAGTGTAATAGGACAGAATATTAGACAGACAGTGTAATAGGACAAAATATTAGACAGACAGTGTAATAGGACAAAATATTAGACAGACAGTGTAATAGGACAGAATATTAGACAGACAGTGTAATAGGACAAAATATTAGACAGACAGTGTAATAGGACAGAATATTAGACAGACAGTGGAATAGGACAGAATATTAGACAGACAGTGTAATAGGACAAAATATTAGACAGACAGTGTAATAGGACAGAATATTAGACAGACAGTGTAATAGGACAGAATATTAGACAGACAGTGGAATAGGACAAAATATTAGACAGACAGTGGAATAGGACAGAATATTAGACAGACAGTGTAATAGGACAAAATATTAGACAGACAGTGTAATAGGACAAAATATTAGACAGACAGTGGAATAGGGCAGAATATTAGACAGTGTAATAGGACAGAATATTAGACAGACAGTGTAATAGGACAAAATATTAGACAGACAGTGTAATAGGACAAAATATTAGACAGACAGTGTAATAGGACAGAATATTAGACAGACAGTGTAATAGGACAAAATATTAGACAGACAGTGTAATAGGACAGAATATTAGACAGACAGTGTAATAGGACAGAATATTAGACAGACAGTGTAATAGGACAGAATATTGAACAGACAGTGTAATAGGACAGAATATTAGACAGACAGTGTAATAGGACAGAATATTAGACAGACAGTGTAATAGGACAAAATATTAGACAGACAGTGTAATAGGACAGAATATTAGACAGACAGTGTAATAGGACAGAATATTAGACAGACAGTGTAATAGGACAAAATATTAGACAGACAGTGTAATAGGACAGAATATTGAACAGACAGTGTAATAGGACAGAATATTGAACAGACAGTGTAATAGGACAGAATATTAGACAGACAGTGTAATAGGAAAGAATATTAGACAGACAGTGTAATAGGACATAATATTAGACAGACAGTGGAATAGGACAGAATATTAGACAGACAGTGTAATAGGACAGAATATTAGACAGACAGTGTGAATAGCACAAAATATTAGACAGACAGTGTAATAGGACAGAATATTAGACAGACAGTGTAATAGGACAGAATATTAGACAGACAGTGTAATAGGACAAAATATTAGACAGACAGTGTAATAGGACAGAATATTGAACAGACAGTGTAATAGGACAGAAGATTGAACAGACAGTGTAATAGGACAGAATATTAGACAGACAGTGTAATAGGAAAGAATATTAGACAGACAGTGTAATAGGACATAATATTAGACAGACAGTGGAATAGGACAGAATATTAGACAGACAGTGGAATAGGACAGTATATTAGACAGACAGTGTAATAGGACAGAATATTAGACAGACAGTGTAATAGGACAGAATATTAGAAAGACAGTGTAATAGGACAAAATATTAGACAGACAGTGTAATAGGACAGAATATTAGACAGACAGTGTAATAGGACAGAATATTAGACAGACAGTGTAATAGGACAGAATATTAGACAGACAGTGTAATAGGACATAATATTGAACAGACAGTGTAATAGGACAAAATATTAGACAGACAGTGTAATAGGACAGAATATTAGACAGACAGTGTAATAGGACAGAATATTAGACAGACAGTGTAATAGGACATAATATTGAACAGACAGTGTAATAGGACAAAATATTAGACAGACAGTGGAATAGGACAGAATATTAGACAGTGTAATAGGACAAAATATTAGACAGTGTAATAGGACAAAATATTAGACAGACAGTGTAATAGGACAGAATATTGAACAGACAGTGTAATAGGACAGAAGATTGAACAGACAGTGTAATAGGACAGAATATTAGACAGACAGTGTAATAGGAAAGAATATTAGACAGACAGTGTAATAGGACATAATATTAGACAGACAGTGGAATAGGACAGAATATTAGACAGACAGTGGAATAGGACAGTATATTAGACAGACAGTGTAATAGGACAGAATATTAGACAGACAGTGTAATAGGACAGAATATTAGAAAGACAGTGTAATAGGACAAAATATTAGACAGACAGTGTAATAGGACAGAATATTAGACAGACAGTGTAATAGGACAGAATATTAGACAGACAGTGTAATAGGACAGAATATTAGACAGACAGTGTAATAGGACATAATATTGAACAGACAGTGTAATAGGACAAAATATTAGACAGACAGTGTAATAGGACAGAATATTAGACAGACAGTGTAATAGGACAGAATATTAGACAGACAGTGTAATAGGACATAATATTGAACAGACAGTGTAATAGGACAAAATATTAGACAGACAGTGGAATAGGACAGAGTATTAGACAGTGTAATAGGACAAAATATTAGACAGTGTAATAGGACAAAATATTAGACAGACAGTGGAATAGGACAGAATATTAGACAGACAGTGTAATAGGACAAAATATTAGACAGACAGTGGAATAGGACAGAATATTAGACAGACAGTGTAATAGGACAAAATATTAGACAGACAGTGTAATAGGACAAAATATTAGACAGACAGTGTAATAGGACAGAATATTAGACAGACAGTGGAATAGGGCAGAATATTAGACAGTGTAATAGGACAGAATATTAGACAGACAGTGTAATAGGACAAAATATTAGACAGACAGTGTAATAGGACAAAATATTAGACAGACAGTGTAATAGGACAGAATATTAGACAGACAGTGTAATAGGACAGAATATTAGACAGACAGTGGAATAGGACAAAATATTAGACAGACAGTGGAATAGGACAGAATATTAGACAGACAGTGTAATAGGACAAAATATTAGACAGACAGTGTAATAGGACAGAATATTAGACAGACAGTGTAATAGGACAGAATATTAGACAGACAGTGGAATAGGACAAAATATTAGACAGACAGTGGAATAGGACAGAATATTAGACAGACAGTGTAATAGGACAAAATATTAGACAGACAGTGTAATAGGACAAAATATTAGACAGACAGTGTAATAGGACAGAATATTAGACAGACAGTGGAATAGGGCAGAATATTAGACAGTGTAATAGGACAGAATATTAGACAGACAGTGTAATAGGACAAAATATTAGACAGACAGTGTAATAGGACAAAATATTAGACAGACAGTGTAATAGGACAGAATATTAGACAGACAGTGTAATAGGACAAAATATTAGACAGACAGTGTAATAGGACAGAATATTAGACAGACAGTGTAATAGGACAGAATATTGAACAGACAGTGTAATAGGACAGAATATTAGACAGACAGTGTAATAGGACAGAATATTAGACAGACAGTGTAATAGGACAAAATATTAGACAGACAGTGTAATAGGACAGAATATTAGACAGACAGTGTAATAGGACAGAATATTAGACAGACAGTGGAATAGGACAGAATATTAGACAGACAGTGTAATAGGACAAAATATTAGACAGACAGTGTAATAGGACAAAATATTAGACAGACAGTGTAATAGGACAGAATATTAGACAGACAGTGGAATAGGACAAAATATTAGACAGTGTAATAGGACAGAATATTAGACAGACAGTGTAATAGGACAAAATATTAGACAGACAGTGTAATAGGACAAAATATTAGACAGACAGTGTAATAGGACAGAATATTAGACAGACAGTGTAATAGGACAAAATATTAGACAGACAGTGTAATAGGACAGAATATTAGACAGACAGTGTAATAGGACAGAATATTGAACAGACAGTGTAATAGGACAGAATATTAGCCAGTGTAATAGGACAGAATATTAGACAGACAGTGTAATAGGACAAAATATTAGACAGACAGTGTAATAGGACAAAATATTAGACAGACAGTGTAATAGGACAGAATATTGAACAGACAGTGTAATAGGACAGAATATTGAACAGACAGTGTAATAGGAAATAATATTAGACAGACAGTGTAATAGGACAGAATATTAGACAGACAGTGGAATAGGACAGAATATTAGACAGACAGTGTAATAGGACAGAATAGACAGACAGTGTAATAGGACAGAATATTAGACAGACAGTGTAATAGGACAGAATTAAGACAGACAGTGTAATAGGACAGAATATTAGACAGACAGTGGAATAGGACAGAATATTAGACAGACAGTGTAATAGGACAAAATATTAGACAGACAGTGTAATAGGACAGAATATTAGACAGACAGTGTAATAGGACAGAATATTAGACAGACAGTGGAATAGGACAGAATATTAGACAGACAGTGTAATAGGACAGAATATTAGACAGACAGTGTAATAGGACAAAATATTAGACAGACAGTGTAATAGGACAAAATATTAGACAGACAGTGTAATAGGACAGAATATTAGACAGACAGACAGTGTAATAGGACAGAATATTAGACAGACAGTGTAATAGGACAGAAATATTAGACAGACAGTGTAATAGGACAAAATATTAGACAGACAGTGTAATAGGACAAATATTAGACAGACAGTGTAATAGGACAGAATATTAGACAGACAGTGTAATAGGACAAAATATTAGACAGACAGTGTAATAGGACAGAATATTAGACAGACAGTGGAATAGGACAGAATATTAGACAGACAGTGTAATAGGACAAAATATTAGACAGACAGTGTAATAGGACAGAATATTAGACAGACAGTGTAATAGGACAGAATATTAGACAGACAGTGGAATAGGACAAAATATTAGACAGACAGTGGAATAGGACAGAATATTAGACAGACAGTGTAATAGGACAAAATATTAGACAGACAGTGTAATAGGACAAAATATTAGACAGACAGTGGAATAGGGCAGAATATTAGACAGTGTAATAGGACAGAATATTAGACAGACAGTGTAATAGGACAAAATATTAGACAGACAGTGTAATAGGACAAAATATTAGACAGACAGTGTAATAGGACAGAATATTAGACAGACAGTGTAATAGGACAAAATATTAGACAGACAGTGTAATAGGACAGAATATTAGACAGACAGTGTAATAGGACAGAATATTAGACAGACAGTGTAATAGGACAGAATATTGAACAGACAGTGTAATAGGACAGAATATTAGACAGACAGTGTAATAGGACAGAATATTAGACAGACAGTGTAATAGGACAAAATATTAGACAGACAGTGTAATAGGACAGAATATTAGACAGACAGTGTAATAGGACAGAATATTAGACAGACAGTGTAATAGGACAAAATATTAGACAGACAGTGTAATAGGACAGAATATTGAACAGACAGTGTAATAGGACAGAATATTGAACAGACAGTGTAATAGGACAGAATATTAGACAGACAGTGTAATAGGAAAGAATATTAGACAGACAGTGTAATAGGACATAATATTAGACAGACAGTGGAATAGGACAGAATATTAGACAGACAGTGTAATAGGACAGAATATTAGACAGACAGTGTAATAGCACAAAATATTAGACAGACAGTGTAATAGGACAGAATATTAGACAGACAGTGTAATAGGACAGAATATTAGACAGACAGTGTAATAGGACAAAATATTAGACAGACAGTGTAATAGGACAGAATATTGAACAGACAGTGTAATAGGACAGAAGATTGAACAGACAGTGTAATAGGACAGAATATTAGACAGACAGTGTAATAGGAAAGAATATTAGACAGACAGTGTAATAGGACATAATATTAGACAGACAGTGGAATAGGACAGAATATTAGACAGACAGTGGAATAGGACAGTATATTAGACAGACAGTGTAATAGGACAGAATATTAGACAGACAGTGTAATAGGACAGAATATTAGAAAGACAGTGTAATAGGACAAAATATTAGACAGACAGTGTAATAGGACAGAATATTAGACAGACAGTGTAATAGGACAGAATATTAGACAGACAGTGTAATAGGACAGAATATTAGACAGACAGTGTAATAGGACATAATATTGAACAGACAGTGTAATAGGACAAAATATTAGACAGACAGTGTAATAGGACAGAATATTAGACAGACAGTGTAATAGGACAGAATATTAGACAGACAGTGTAATAGGACATAATATTGAACAGACAGTGTAATAGGACAAAATATTAGACAGACAGTGGAATAGGACAGAATATTAGACAGTGTAATAGGACAAAATATTAGACAGTGTAATAGGACAAAATATTAGACAGACAGTGTAATAGGACAGAATATTGAACAGACAGTGTAATAGGACAGAAGATTGAACAGACAGTGTAATAGGACAGAATATTAGACAGACAGTGTAATAGGAAAGAATATTAGACAGACAGTGTAATAGGACATAATATTAGACAGACAGTGGAATAGGACAGAATATTAGACAGACAGTGGAATAGGACAGTATATTAGACAGACAGTGTAATAGGACAGAATATTAGACAGACAGTGTAATAGGACAGAATATTAGAAAGACAGTGTAATAGGACAAAATATTAGACAGACAGTGTAATAGGACAGAATATTAGACAGACAGTGTAATAGGACAGAATATTAGACAGACAGTGTAATAGGACAGAATATTAGACAGACAGTGTAATAGGACATAATATTGAACAGACAGTGTAATAGGACAAAATATTAGACAGACAGTGTAATAGGACAGAATATTAGACAGACAGTGTAATAGGACAGAATATTAGACAGACAGTGTAATAGGACATAATATTGAACAGACAGTGTAATAGGACAAAATATTAGACAGACAGTGGAATAGGACAGAGTATTAGACAGTGTAATAGGACAAAATATTAGACAGTGTAATAGGACAAAATATTAGACAGACAGTGGAATAGGACAGAATATTAGACAGACAGTGTAATAGGACAAAATATTAGACAGACAGTGGAATAGGACAGAATATTAGACAGACAGTGTAATAGGACAAAATATTAGACAGACAGTGTAATAGGACAAAATATTAGACAGACAGTGTAATAGGACAGAATATTAGACAGACAGTGGAATAGGGCAGAATATTAGACAGTGTAATAGGACAGAATATTAGACAGACAGTGTAATAGGACAAAATATTAGACAGACAGTGTAATAGGACAAAATATTAGACAGACAGTGTAATAGGACAGAATATTAGACAGACAGTGTAATAGGACAGAATATTAGACAGACAGTGGAATAGGACAAAATATTAGACAGACAGTGGAATAGGACAGAATATTAGACAGACAGTGTAATAGGACAAAATATTAGACAGACAGTGTAATAGGACAGAATATTAGACAGACAGTGTAATAGGACAGAATATTAGACAGACAGTGGAATAGGACAAAATATTAGACAGACAGTGGAATAGGACAGAATATTAGACAGACAGTGTAATAGGACAAAATATTAGACAGACAGTGTAATAGGACAAAATATTAGACAGACAGTGTAATAGGACAGAATATTAGACAGACAGTGGAATAGGGCAGAATATTAGACAGTGTAATAGGACAGAATATTAGACAGACAGTGTAATAGGACAAAATATTAGACAGACAGTGTAATAGGACAAAATATTAGACAGACAGTGTAATAGGACAGAATATTAGACAGACAGTGTAATAGGACAAAATATTAGACAGACAGTGTAATAGGACAGAATATTAGACAGACAGTGTAATAGGACAGAATATTGAACAGACAGTGTAATAGGACAGAATATTAGACAGACAGTGTAATAGGACAGAATATTAGACAGACAGTGTAATAGGACAAAATATTAGACAGACAGTGTAATAGGACAGAATATTAGACAGACAGTGTAATAGGACAGAATATTAGACAGACAGTGGAATAGGACAGAATATTAGACAGACAGTGTAATAGGACAAAATATTAGACAGACAGTGTAATAGGACAAAATATTAGACAGACAGTGTAATAGGACAGAATATTAGACAGACAGTGGAATAGGGCAGAATATTAGACAGTGTAATAGGACAGAATATTAGACAGACAGTGTAATAGGACAAAATATTAGACAGACAGTGTAATAGGACAAAATATTAGACAGACAGTGTAATAGGACAGAATATTAGACAGACAGTGTAATAGGACAAAATATTAGACAGACAGTGTAATAGGACAGAATATTAGACAGACAGTGTAATAGGACAGAATATTGAACAGACAGTGTAATAGGACAGAATATTAGACAGACAGTGTAATAGGACAGAATATTAGACAGACAGTGTAATAGGACAAAATATTAGACAGACAGTGTAATAGGACAGAATATTAGACAGACAGTGTAATAGGACAGAATATTAGACAGACAGTGTAATAGGACAAAATATTAGACAGACAGTGTAATAGGACAGAATATTGAACAGACAGTGTAATAGGACAGAATATTGAACAGACAGTGTAATAGGAAATAATATTAGACAGACAGTGTAATAGGACAGAATATTAGACAGACAGTGGAATAGGACAGAATATTAGACAGACAGTGTAATAGGACAGAATATTAGACAGACAGTGTAATAGGACAGAATATTAGACAGACAGTGTAATAGGACAGTATATTAGACAGACAGTGTAATAGGACAGAATATTAGACAGACAGTGTAATAGGACAGAATATTAGACAGACAGTGTAATAGGACAAAATATTAGACAGACAGTGTAATAGGACAGAATATTGAACAGACAGTGTAATAGGACAGAAGATTGAACAGACAGTGTAATAGGACAGAATATTAGACAGACAGTGTAATAGGAAAGAATATTAGACAGACAGTGTAATAGGACATAATATTAGACAGACAGTGGAATAGGACAGAATATTAGACAGACAGTGGAATAGGACAGTATATTAGACAGACAGTGTAATAGGACAGAATATTAGACAGACAGTGTAATAGGACAGAATATTAGAAAGACAGTGTAATAGGACAAAATATTAGACAGACAGTGTAATAGGACAGAATATTAGACAGACAGTGTAATAGGACAGAATATTAGACAGACAGTGTAATAGGACAGAATATTAGACAGACAGTGTAATAGGACATAATATTGAACAGACAGTGTAATAGGACAAAATATTAGACAGACAGTGTAATAGGACAGAATATTAGACAGACAGTGTAATAGGACAGAATATTGAACAGACAGTGTAATAGGACAGAATATTGAACAGACAGTGTAATAGGACAGAATATTAGACAGACAGTGTAATAGGAAAGAATATTAGACAGACAGTGTAATACGACAGAATATTAGACAGACAGTGGAATAGGACAGAATATTAGACAGACAGTGTAATAGGACAAAATATTAGACAGACAGTGTAATAGGACAGAATATTAGACAGACAGTGTAATAGGACAGAATATTGAACAGACAGTGTAATAGGACAGAATATTAGCCAGTGTAATAGGACAGAATATTAGACAGACAGTGTAATAGGACAAAATATTAGACAGACAGTGACAAAATATTAGACAGTGTAATAGGACAGAATATTGAACAGACAGTGTAATAGGAAATAATATTAGACAGACAGTGTAATAGGACAGAATATTAGACAGACAGTGGAATAGGACAGAATATTAGACAGACAGTGTAATAGGACAGAATATTAGACAGACAGTGTAATAGGACAGAATATTAGACAGACAGTGTAATAGGACAGTATATTAGACAGACAGTGTAATAGGACAGTATATTAGACAGACAGTGTAATAGGACAGAATATTAGACAGACAGTGTAATAGGACAGAATATTAGACAGACAGTGTAATAGGACAGAATATTAGACAGACAGTGTAATAGGACAGAATATTAGACAGACAGTGTAATAGGACAGAATATTAGACAGACAGTGTAATAGGACAGAATATTAGACAGACAGGGGAATAGGACAGAATATTAGACAGACAGTGTAATAGGACAGAATATTAGACAGACAGTGGAATAGGGCAGAATATTAGCCAGTGTAATAGGACAGAATATTAGACAGACAGTGTAATAGGACAGAATATTAGACAGACAGTGTAATAGGACAGAATATTAGACAGACAGTGTAATAGGACAGTATATTAGACAGTGGAATTGGGCAGAATATTAGACAGACAGTGTAATAGGACAGTATATTAGACAGTGGAATTGGGCAGAATATTAGACAGACAGTGTAATAGGACAGAATATTAGACAGTGGAATTGGGCAGAATATTAGACAGACAGTGTAATAGGACAGAATATTAGACAGACAGTGTAATAGGACAGTATATTAGACAGTGGAATTGGGCAGAATATTAGACAGACAGTGTAATAGGACAGAATATTAGACAGACAGTGTAATAGGACAGAATATTAGACAGACAGTGGAATAGGACAGAATATTAGAAAGACAGTGTAATAGGACAGAATATTAGAAAGACAGTGTAATAGGACAGAGTATTGAACAGACAGTGGAATAGGGCAGAATATTAGCCAGTGTAATAGGACAGAATATTAGACAGACAGTGTAATAGGACAGAATATTAGACAGACAGTGTAATAGGACAGAATATTAGACAGACAGTGTAATAGGACAGTATATTAGACAGTGGAATTGGGCAGAATATTAGACAGACAGTGTAATAGGACAGTATATTAGACAGTGGAATTGGGCAGAATATTAGACAGACAGTGTAATAGGACAGAATATTAGACAGACAGTGTAATAGGACAGTATATTAGACAGACAGTGTAATAGGACAGAATATTAGCCAGTGTAATAGGACAGAATATTAGCCAGTGTAATAGGACAGGATATTAGACAGTGGAATTGGGCAGAATATTAGACAGACAGTGTAATAGGACAGTATATTAGACAGACAGTGTAATAGGACAGAATATTAGCCAGTGTAATAGGACAGAATATTAGCCAGTGTAATAGGACAGGATATTAGACAGTGTAATAGGACAGAATATTAGACAGACAGTGTAATAGGACAGAATATTAGACAGACAGTGGAATAGGACAGGATATTAGACAGTGGAATTGGGCAGAATATTAGACAGACAGTGTAATAGGACAGTATATTAGAAAGACAGTGTAATAGAACAGAATATGTGTAATATTATATCTGATTTCTCTCTCTAGGTCTGTTGTGTAGGTCTGATTTCTCTCTCTAGGTCTGTTGTGTAGGTCTGATTTCTCTCTCTAGGTCTGTTGTGTAGGTCTGATTTCTCTCTCTAGGTCTGTTGTGTAGGTCTGATTTCTCTCTCTAGGTCTGTTGTGTAGGTCTGATTTCTCTCTCTAGGTCTGTTGTGTAGGTCTGATTTCTCTCTCTAGGTCTGTTGTGTAGGTCTGATTTCTCTCTCTAGGTCTGTTGTGTAGGTCTGATTTCTCTCTCTAGGTCTGTTGTGTAGGTCTGATTTCTCTCTCTAGGTCTGTTGTGTAGGTCTGATTTCTCTCTCTAGGTCTGTTGTGTAGGTCTGATTTCTCTCTCTAGGTCTGTTGTGTAGGTCTGATTTCTCTCTCTAGGTCTGTTGTGTAGGTACCCAGAGGAGGACGATGAGTCTTTTCCCTTGCCGGAGTCTGTTCCTCTGTTCTGTCTGCCCATGGGAGCTAGCATTGAGTTCTGGCCAGCTCACACCAAACACTCCCTGCCTGTCTTCTCTACCTTTGTACTGACTGGGGCCTCTGGAGACAAGGTGGGTACAAGCACACACACCAGAGGAGGCTGGTAGGATAAACTATAAGGGGGGAAGGGCTCATTGTAATGGCTGGGTTTCCACAATGTGTTTGATACCGTTCCAGCCATGACAATGGAACCGTCCTCCTAAAACTCCTCCCACCAGCCTCCTCTGACACACAGAACGGACAGATAGATATTTTATTTGATCAATTTGACCTTTATTTAACTAGGCAAGTCAGTTAAGAACAAATTATTGGGGATTTGGGGATACGTTACTTTTGTGTGTGTGTGTGTGTGTGTGTGTGTGTGTGTGTGTGTGTGTGTGTGTGTGTGTGTGTGTGTGTGTGTGTGTGTGTGTGTGTGTGTGTGTGTGTGTGTGTGTGTGTGTGTGTGTGTGTGTGTGTGTGTGTGTGTGTGTGCTTGCGCGCGTGCGTGCGTGCGCGTGTGTGTGTGTGTGTGTTCGTCTACCTCTCTCCAGGTGTATGGAGCTGCCATCCAGTTCTATGAGCCGTACCCAGAGGACCAGCTGAGTGACAGACAGCGTTCTCTGCTGGGGCTACCGGGCACGTGCAGTAGCAGCGAGGGGACAAAGAGCGTTCACGCTAACAAGAGCATCTGTTTGCTGTCACACTGGCCGTTCTTTGACTCATTCAGGAACTTCCTGACGTTTCTCTACAGATACTCCATCTCTGGACCACATGCTCTGCCCATAGAGAAGTGAGGAATAACACACACACACACACGCACACACACACACACACACACACACACACACACACACACACACACACACACACACACACACACACACACACACACACACACACACACACACACACACACACACACACACACACACACAGACTACACGCACACACACACACACACACACACACACACACACACACACACACACACACACACACACACACACACACACACACACACACACACACACACACACACACACACACACACACACACAGACTACACGCTTTCATTTAATTTCCAATCTCATTTTCAAGTGTCAAATAAAACATGAAACAAATAAAATAAAACAATATTTAGTAACAATAATAACAATAATAATAATAATAATCATATTGGAACTGCTGTTTGATAATTATTTTATTTTATTTTTTACCTTTATTTAACTAGGCAAGTCAGAACAAATTCTTATTTTCAATGACGGCCTAGGAACAGTGGGCTTAACTGCCTTGTTCAGGGGCAGAACGACTGATCTGTACCTCTTCAGCTCGGGGATATGAACCTTCTGGTTACTAGTCCAAAGCTCTAACCACTAGGCTAATAATAATAATATATTTATAATAATATTAATAATATGGGAACTATTGTCTAATAATAACAACAATGAACTAATAATAACAATATGGACACTACTGTCTGATAATAATAACCATGAACTAAAAATAAGATGGGAATTACTGTCTCTTAGTAATAATATCAAATCAAATCAAATGTATTTATATAGCCCTTCGTACATCAGCTGATGTCTCAAAGTGCTGTACAGAAACCCAGTCTAAAACCCCAAACAGCAAGCAATGCAGTTGTAGAAGCACGGTGACTAGGAAAAACTCCCTAGAAAGCCCAAAACCTAGGAAGAAACCTAGAGAGGAACCAGGCTATGTGGGGTGGCCAGTCCTCTTCTGGCTGTGCCGGGTGGAGAGGAACCAGGCTATGTGGGGTGGCCAGTCCTCTTCTGGCTGTGCCGGGTGGAGATTATAACAGAACATGGCCAAGATGTTCAAATGTTCATAAATGACCAGCATGGTCAAATAATAATAGTTGAAACTGGAGCAGCAGCACAGTCAGGTGGACTGGGGACAGCAAGGAGTCATCATGTCAGGTAGTCCTGGGGCATGGTCCTAGGGCTCAGGTCCTCCGAGAGAGAAAGAAAGAGAGAATTAGAGAGTGTAACGTCGTTTGTCTGTTGTATGAAGAGAGTCAGACCGAAATGCAGCGTGTAGGTTACTCATGACTTTTAATGAAGAAAATGCGGTACATGAAATAACTGAAGAAGAAAACAACAAACGAGTGAAACTAATTACAGCCTATCTGGTGACTAACACAGAGACAGGTACAATCACCCACGAAATACAACGCGCACTCAGGCTGCCTAAATACGGTTCCCAATCCGAGACAACGAGAATCAGCTGACTCCAATTAGGAATCGCCTCAGGCAGCCAAGCCTAACTAGACACACCCCTAATAATACACACTCCCAATTAATACAAACCCCAATACGAAACACAACATATGTCACAACACAACCATGTCACACCCTGGCCTACCCAAACATATTACAAAAACACAAGATACAATGACCAAGGCGTGACAGAGAGAGCATATGTGGGGTGGCCAGTCCTCTTCTGGCTGTGCCGGGTGGAGATTATAATAATTAGTAGCTAATAATAATATTATAATAATTATTATTATTAGTATTATAATAATATGAGAACTACTGTCTGTTAATAATACCAATTAACTAATATTACTAAGAACGTACAAGGTAAAGGTAAAATAAAGGTAAATAAAGGTACAACTGCTAATACAACTAATATAACTACTGCTACAACGTATAAAACTACTGCTACAACTACTAATACAACTAATATAACTACTGCTACAACTACAAATAACACTAATATAACTACTGCTACAACTACTAATAACACTAATATAACTACTGCTACAACTACAAATAACACTAATATAACTACTGCTACAACTACTAATAACACTAATATAACTACTGCCACAACTACTAATAACACTAATATAACTACTGCTACAACTACTAATAACACTAATATAACTACTGCTACAACTACTAATACAACTAATATAACTACTACTACAACTACTAATACAACTAATATAACTACTACTACAACTACTAATAACACTAATATAACTACTGCTACAACTACTAATACAACTAATATAACTACTACTACAACTACTAATACAACTAATATAACTACTGCTACAACTACTAATACAACTAATAAAACTACTGCTACAACTACTAATACAACTAATATAACTACTACTACAACTACTAATAACACTAATATAACTACTGCTACAACTACTAATACAACTAATATAACTACTACTACAACTACTAATACAACTAATATAACTACTACTACAACTACTAATACAACTAATATAACTACTGCTACAACTACTAATAACACTAATATAACTACTGCTACAACTACTAATAACACTAATATAACTACTGCTACAACTACTAATAACACTAATATAACTACTACTACAACTACTAATAACACTAATATAACTACTACTACAACTACTAATACAACTAATATAACTACTGCTACAACTACTAATAACACTAATATAACTACTGCTACAACTACTAATACAACTAATATAACTACTGCTACAACTACTGCTACAACTACTAATAACACTAATATAACTACTGCTACAACTACTAATACAACTACTGCTACAACTACTAATACAACTAATATAACTACTGCTACAACTACTGCTACAACTACTAATAACACTAATATAACTACTGCTACAACTACTAATACAACTAATATAACTACTGCTACAACTACTAATACAACTAATATAACTACTGCTACAACTACTAATAACACTAATATAACTACTGCTACAACTACTAATACAACTAATATAACTACTGCTACAACTACTAATAACACTAATATAACTACTACTACAACTACTAATAACACTAATATAACTACTGCTACAACTACTAATGCAACTAATATAACTACTGCTACAACTACTAATATAACTACTGCTACAACTACTAATAACACTAATATAACTACTAATACAACTACTAATACAACTACTATAACTACTGCTACAACTACTTATAACACTAATATAACTACTACTACAACTACTAATAACACTAATATAACTACTAATACAACTACTAATACAACTACTATAACTACTGCTACAACTACTAATAACACTAATATAACTACTGCTACAACTACTAATAACACTAATATAACTACTGCTACAACTACTAATAACACTAATATAACTACTGCTACAACTACTAATAACACTAATATAACTACTGCTACAACTACTAATAACACTAATATAACTACTACTACAACTACTAATAACACTAATATAACTACTACTACAACTACTAATAACACTAATATAACTACTAATAACACTAATATAACTACTAATAACACTAATATAACTACTGCTACAACTACTAATACAACTGATATAACTACTGCTACAACTACTAATACAACTAATATAACTACTGCTACAACTACTAATAACACTAATATAACTACTACTACAACTACTAATAACACTAATATAACTACTGCTACAACTACTAATAACACTAATATAACTACTGCTACAACTACTAATAACACTAATATAACTACTACTACAACTACTAATACAACTACTACAACTACTGCTACAACTACTAATAACACTAATATAACTACTACTACAACTACTAATAACACTGATATAACTACTAATAACACTAATATAACTACTAATAACACTAATATAACTAATACAACTACTATAACTAATATAACTACTACAACTACTAATATAACTACTACTACAACTACTAACAACTAATATAACTACTGCTACAACTACTAATAACACTAATATAACTACTGCTACAACTACTAATAACACTAATATAACTACTGCTACAACTACTAATACAACTAATATAACTACTGCTACAACTACTAATAACACTAATATAACTACTGCTACAACTAATATAACTACTGCTACAACTACTAATAATATATAACTACTGCTACAACTACTAATAACACTAATATAACTACTGCTACAACTACTAATACAACTAATATAACTACTAATACAACTACTAATAACACTAATATAACTACTAATAACACTAATATAACTACTAATAACACTAATATAACTACTGCTACAACTACTAATACAACTAATATAACTACTGCTACAACTACTAATAACACTAATATAACTACTGCTACAACTACTAATAACAATATAACTACTACTACAACTACTAATACTAATATAACTACTACAACTACTAATATAACTAATATAACTACTGCTAAACTACTAATACAACTAATATAACTACTGCTACAACTACTAATAACACTAATATAACTACTACTACAACTACTAATACAACTAATATAACTACTGCTACAACTACTAACAACTAATATAACTACTGCTACAACTACTAATACAACTAATATAACTACTGCAAACTACTAATAACACTAATATAACTACTGCTACAACTACTAATAACACTAATATAACTACTGCTACAACTACTAATAACACTAATATAACTACTGCTACAACTACTAATAACACTAATATAACTACTGCTACAACTACTAATAACACTAATATAACTACTACTACAACTACTAATACAACTAATATAACTACTGCTATAACTACTAATAACACTAATATAACTACTACTAACTACTAATAACACTAATATAACTACTGCTAAACTACTAATACAACTAATATAACTACTGCTAAACTACTAATGCAACTAATATAACTACTAATAACTACTAATAACACTAACTAACTACTGCTACAACTACTAATACAACTAATATAACTACTGCTACAACTACTAATGCAACTAATATACCTACTACTACAACTACTAATAACAATATAACTACTACTACAACTACTAATACAACTAATATAACTACTACTACAACTACTAATAACACTAATATAACTACTGCTACAACTACTAATAACACTAACTACTGCTACAACTACTAATAACACTAATATAACTACTGCTGCAACTACTAATACAACTAATATAACTACTACTACAACTACTAATAACACTAATATAACTACTGCTACAACTACTAATACAACTAATATAACTACTGCTACAACTACTAATACAACTAATATAACTACTGCTACAACTACTAATAACACTAATATAACTACTGCTACAACTACTAATACAACTAATATAACTACTGCTACAACTACTAATAACACTAATGTAACTACTAATAACACTAATATAACTACTAATAACACTAATATAACTACTGCTACAACTACTAATACAACTAATATAACTACTGCTACAACTACTAATAACACTAATATAACTACTGCTACAACTACTAATGCAACTAATATAACTACTACTACAACTACTAATACAACTAATATAACTACTGCTACAACTACTAATATAACTAATATAACTACTGCTACAACTACTAATACAACTAATATAACTACTGCTACAACTACTAATAACACTAATATAACTACTACTACAACTACTAATACAACTAATATAACTACTGCTACAACTACTAATGCAACTAATATAACTACTGCTACAACTACTAATACAACTAATATAACTACTGCTACAACTACTAATAACACTAATATAACTACTGCTACAACTACTAATAACACTAATATAACTACTGCTACAACTACTAATAACACTAATATAACTACTGCTACAACTACTAATAACACTAATATAACTACTGCTACAACTACTAATAACACTAATATAACTACTACTACAACTACTAATACAACTAATATAACTACTGCTATAACTACTAATAACACTAATATAACTACTACTACAACTACTAATAACACTAATATAACTACTGCTACAACTACTAATACAACTAATATAACTACTGCTACAACTACTAATGCAACTAATATAACTACTGCTACAACTACTAATAACACTAATATAACTACTGCTACAACTACTAATACAACTAATATAACTACTGCTACAACTACTAATGCAACTAATATACCTACTACTACAACTACTAATAACACTAATATAACTACTACTACAACTACTAATACAACTAATATAACTACTACTACAACTACTAATAACACTAATATAACTACTGCTACAACTACTAATAACACTAATATAACTACTGCTACAACTACTAATAACACTAATATAACTACTACTACAACTACTAATATAACTACTGCTACAACTACTAATACAACTAATATAACTACTGCTACAACTACTAATATAACTACTGCTACAACTACTAATAACACTAATATAACTACTGCTACAACTACTAATAACACTAATATAACTACTGCTACAACTACTAATAACACGAATATAACTACTACTACAACTACTAATACAACTAATATAACTACTGCTACAACTACTAATATAACTAATATAACTACTGCTACAACTACTAATAACACTAATATAACTACTGCTACACCTACTAATATAACTACTGCTACAACTACTAATGCAACTAATATAACTACTAATACAACTACTATAACTACTGCTACAACTACTAATAACACTAATATAACTACTACTACAACTACTAATACAACTACTACAACTACTGCTACAACTACTAATAACACTAATATAACTACTGCTACAACTACTAATAACACTAATATAACTACTGCTACAACTACTAATAACACTAATATAACTACTACTACAACTACTAATACAACTAATATAACTACTGCTACAACTACTAATGCAACTAATATAACTACTGCTACAACTACTAATAACACTAATATAACTACTGCTACAACTACTAATAACACTAATATAACTACTACTACAACTACTAATACAACTTATATAACTACTGCTACAACTACTAATGCAACTAATATAACTACTAATACAACTACTATAACTACTACTACAACTACTAATAACACTAATATAACTACAGCTACAACTACTAATGCAACTAATATAACTACTACTCCAACTACTAATATAACTACTGCTACAACTACTAATAGCACTAATTCGTGCTCTCAAGGATTAGCCCCTTTTTCAAGTTTTGCCTAAAATGACATACCCAAATCTAACTGCCTGGTACCATTTGAAAGGAAACACTTTGAAGTTTATGGAAATGTGAATGTGAATGTAGTAGAATATAACACAATTGATATGGATAAAGATAATACAAAGAAACATTATTTTTTTTAGTACCATCATCTTTGAAATGTAAAAGAAAGACCATAATGTATTATTCCAGCCCAGGTGCAAAGTTTTAGACTGATCCAATGAACCATTGCATATCTGTTCAAAATGTTGTCCCGAGACTGCCCAAATGTGCCTAATTTGTTAATGAATAACTGTTCATGTTGAAAATTATGCACTCTCCTCAAACAACAGCATGGTATTCTTTCACTGTAACAGCTACAGTAAATTGGACAGTGCAGTTAGATTAACAATAATTTAAGATTTCTGCCTATATCAGATATGTCTATGTCCTGGGAAATATTCTTGTTACTTACAACCTCATGCTAATTGCATTAGCCTACGATAGCTCAACCGTCTCGTGGAAGGGACACCGATCCCGAAGTAGTTTTAAACTAAGTACCTATAATATATTTAATATATTTAATAATATTTAATAATATGTAATAATATCTCCACATTAATATTAATTATTATTAAATTAATGAATAAAGGGATACTTTGGGATTTGGGCAATGAGGCCCTTTATCTACTTCCCCAGAGTCAGATGAACTCCTGGATAACATTTTTATGACTGGAAGTCTATGGTATTTGCTAGCCCAGTCATTATGCTAATGCTACTTAGCAATTGCGCTAACGCTAGTTAGCAACTTCCTTATATTATATACTGTCCATACTGTCTATACACACCATTATATACTGTCTATACACACCATTATATACTGTCTATAGTGTATATACACAGCATTATATACTGTCTATACACACCATTATATACTGTCTATACACACCATTATATACTGTCTATACACAGCATTATATACTGTCTATACACACCATTATATACTGTCTATAAACACCATTATATACTGTCTATAAACACCATTATATACTGTCTATACACACCATTATATACTGTCTATACACACCATTATATACTGTCCATACACACCATTATATACTGTCTATACACACCATTATATACTGTCTATACACACCATTATATACTGTCTATACACACCATTATATACTGTCTATACACACCATTATATACTGTCTATACACACCATTATATACTGTCTATAGTGTATATACACAGCATTATATACTGTCTATACACAGCATTATATACTGTCTATACACACCATTATATACTGTCTATACACACCATTATATACTGTCTATACACACCATTATATACTGTCTATACACACCATTATATACTGTCTATAGTGTATATACACAGCATTATATACTGTCTATACACAGCATTATATACTGTCTATACACACCATTATATACTGTCTATAAACACCATTATATACTGTCTATAAACACCATTATATACTGTCTATACACAGCATTATATACTGTCTATACACACCATTATATACTGTCTATACACACCATTATATACTGTCTATAAACACCATTATATACTGTCTATAAACACCATTATATACTGTCTATACACAACATTATATACTGTCTATAAACACCATTATATACTGTCTATACATTTACATTTACATTTAAGTCATTTAGCAGACGCTCTTATCCAGAGCGACTTACACACCATTATATACTGTCCATACACACCATTATATACTGTCTATACACACCATTATATACTGTCTATACACACCATTATATACTGTCTATACACACCATTATATACTGTCTATACACACCATTATATACTGTCTATACACACCATTATATACTGTCTATAGTGTATATACACAGCATTATATACTGTCTATACACACCATTATATACTGTCTATAGTGTATATACACACCATTATATACTGTCTATAAACACCATTATATACTGTCTATACACACCATTATATACTGTCTATAAACACCATTATATACTGTCTATACACACCATTATATACTGTCTATACACACCATTATATACTGTCTATAAACACCATTATATACTGTCTATACACACCATTATATACTGTCTATACACACCATTATATACTGTCTATAAACACCATTATATACTGTCTATACACACCATTATATACTGTCTATACACACCATTATATACTGTCTATACACACCATTATATACTGTCTATACACACCATTATATACTGTCTATACACACCATTATATACTGTCTATACACACCATTATATACTGTCCATACACACCATTATATACTGTCTATACACACCATTATATACTGTCTATACACACCATTATATACTGTCTATAGTGTATATACACAGCATTATATACTGTCTATACACAGCATTATATACTGTCTATACACACCATTATATACTGTCTATAAACACCATTATATACTGTCTATACACACCATTATATACTGTCTATACACACCATTATATACTGTCTATACACACCATTATATACTGTCTATACACACCATTATATACTGTCTATACACACCATTATATACTGTCTATACACACCATTATATACTGTCTATACACACCATTATATACTGTCTATACACACCATTATATACTGTCTATACACACCATTATATACTGTCTATACACACCATTATATACTGTCTATACACACCATTATATACTGTCTATACACACCATTATATACTGTCTATACACACCATTATATACTGTCTATATCCACCATTATATACTGTCTATATCCACCATTATATACTGTCTATACACACCATTATATACTGTCTATAAACACCATTATATACTGTCTATAAACACCATTATATACTGTCTATAGTTTATTTATTTATTTTGGGGATGTTAGATATTACTGCAATGTTGGAGCTAGAAACACCAGCATTTCACTGTTGGAGCTAGAAACACCAGCATGACACTATTGGAGCAAGAAACACCAGCATTACACTGTTGGAGCTAGGAACACAAGCATTACACTGTTGGAGCTAGGAACACAAGCATTACACTGTTGGAGCTAGGAACACAAGCATTTCACTGTTGGAGCTAGGAACACCAGCATTTCACTGTTGGAGCTAGAAACACCAGCATTTCACTGTTGGAGCTAGGAACACCAGCATTTCACTGTTGGAGCTAGGAACACCAGCATGACACTATTGGAGCTAGGAACACCAGCATTACACTGTTGGAGCTAGAAACACCAACATTTCACTGTTGGAGCTAGGAACACCATCATTACACTGTTGGAGCTAGAAACACCAACATTTCACTGTTGGAGCTAGGAACACCAGCATTTCACTGTTGGAGCTAGAAACACCAGCATTACACTGTTGGAGCTAGGAACACCATCATTACACTGTTGGAGCTAGAAACACCAGCATTACACTGTTGGAGCTAGGAACACAAGCATTACACTGTTGGAGCTAGGAACACAAGCATTTCACTGTTGGAGCTAGAAACACCAGCATTTCACTGTAGGAGCTAGGAACACCAGCATTACACTGTTGGAGCTAGGAACACAAGCATTACACTGTTGGAGCTAGGAACACCAGCATTACACTGTTGGAGCTAGGAACACCATCATTACACTGTTGGAGCTAGAAACACCAGCATTACACTGTTGGAGCTAGGAACACAAGCATTACACTGTTGGAGCATTTCACTGTTGGAGATAGGAACACCAGCATTTCACTGTTGGAGCTAGAAACACCAGCATTACACTGTTGGAGCTAGAAACACCAGCATTTCACTGTTGGAGCTAGGAACACCATCATTACACTGTTGGAGCTAGAAACACCAGCATTACACTGTTGGAGCTAGAAACACCAGCATTTCACTGTTGGAGCTAGGAACACCATCATTACACTGTTGGAGCTAGAAACACCAGCATTTCACTGTTGGAGCTAGAAACACCAGCATTACACTGTTGGAGCTAGGAACACCAGCATGACACTGTTGGAGCTAGGAACACAAGCATTACACTGTTGGAGCTTTTCACTGTTGGAGCTAGGAACACCAGCATTACACTGTTGGAGCTAGGAACACCAGCATTACACTGTTGGAGCTTTTCACTGTTGGAGCTAGGAACACCAGCATTTCACTGTTGGAGCTAGAAACACCAGCATTACACTGTTGGAGCTAGGAACACCATCATTACACTGTTGGAGCTAGAAACACCAGCATTACACTGTTGGAGCTAGGAACACAAGCATTACACTGTTGGAGCTAGGAACACAAGCATTTCACTGTTGGAGCTAGAAACACCAGCATTTCACTGTAGGAGCTAGGAACACCAGCATTACACTGTTGGAGCTAGGAACACAAGCATTACACTGTTGGAGCTAGGAACACCAGCATTACACTGTTGGAGCTAGGAACACCATCATTACACTGTTGGAGCTAGGAACACCAACATTACACTGTTGGAGCTAGGAACACAAGCATTACACTGTTGGAGCTAGAAACACCAACATTTCACTGTTGGAGCTAGGAACACCAGCATTTCACTGTTGGAGCTAGAAACACCAGCATTACACTGTTGGAGCTAGAAACACCAGCATTTCACTGTTGGAGCTAGGAACACCATCATTACACTGTTGGAGCTAGAAACACCAGCATTACACTGTTGGAGCTAGAAACACCAGCATTTCACTGTTGGAGCTAGGAACACCATCATTACACTGTTGGAGCTAGAAACACCAGCATTTCACTGTTGGAGCTAGAAACACCAGCATTACACTGTTGGAGCTAGGAACACCAGCATGACACTGTTGGAGCTAGGAACACAAGCATTACACTGTTGGAGCTAGAAACACCAGCATTTCACTGTTGGAGCTAGGAACACCAGCATGACACTGTTGGAGCTAGGAACACCAGCATTACACTGTTGGAGCTAGAAACACCAGCATTTCACTGTTGGAACTAGGAACACCAGCATTTCACTGTTGGAGCTAGGAACACCAGCATTTCGCTGTAGGAGCTAGAAACACCAGCATTTCACTGTTGGAGCTTGGAACACCAGCATGACACTATTGGAGCTAGGAACACCAGCATTACACTGTTGGAGCTAGGAACACAAGCATTTCACTGTAGGAGCTATGAACACCAGCATTTCACTGTAGGAGCTATGAACACCAGCATTTCACTGTAGGAGCTAGGAACACCATCATTACACTGTTGGAGCTAGGAACACCAGCATTTCACTGTAGGAGCTATGAACACCAGCATTTCACTGTAGGAGCTAGGAACACCAGCATTTCACTGTTGGAGCTAGGAACACCAGCATTACACTGTTGGAGCTAGAAACACCAGCATTTCACTGTTGGAGCTAGGAACACCAGCATTTCACTGTAGGAGCTAGGAACACCAGCATTTCACTGGTGGAGCTAGGAACACCAGCATTTCACTGTTGGAGCTAGGAACACCAGCATTTCACTGTTGGAGCTAGGAACACCAGCATTTCACTGTTGGAGCTAGGAACACCAGCATTTCACTGTTGGAGCTAGGAACACCAGCATTTCACTGTTGGAGCTAGGAACACTAGCATTTCACTGTTGGAGCTAGGAACACCAGCATTTCACTGTTGGAGCTAGGAACACCAGCATTTCACTATTGGAGCTAGAAACACCAGCATTTCACTGTTGGAGCTAGAAACACCAGCATTTCACTGTTGGAGCTAGGAACACCAGCATTTCACTGTTGGAGCTAGGAACACCAGCATTTCACTGTTGGAGCTAGAAACACCAGCATTTCACTGTTGGAGCTAGAAACACCAGCATTTCACTGTTGGAGCTAGAAACACCAGCATTTCACTGTTGGAGCTAGAAACACCAGCATTTCACTGTTGGAGCTAGAAACACCAGCATTTCACTGTTGGAGCTAGAAACACCAGCATTTCACTGTTGGAGCTAGGAACACCAGCATTTCACTGTTGGAGCTAGAAACACCAGCATTTCACTATTGGAGCTAGAAACAGCAGCATTTCACTGTTGGAGCTAGAAACACCAGCATTTCTCTGTTGGAGCTAGGAACACCAGCATTTCACTATTGGAGCTAGAAACACCAGCATTTCACTGTTGGAGCTAGAAACACCAGCATTTCACTGTAGGAGCTAGAAACACCAGCATTTCACTGTTGGAGCTAGGAACACCAGCATTACACTGTTGGAGCTAGAAACACCAGCATTTCACTGTTGGAGCTAGAAACACCAGCATTTCACTGTTGGAGCTAGAAACACCAGCATTTCACTGTAGGAGCTAGAAACACCAGCATTTCACTATTGGAGCTAGAAACACCAGCATTTCACTGTTGGAGCTAGAAACACCAGCATTTCACTGTAGGAGCTAGAAACACCAGCATTTCACTGTTGGAGCTAGAAACACCAGCATGTCACTGTTGGAGCTAGAAACACCAGCATTTCACTGTTGGAGCTAGAAACACCAGCATTTCACTGTAGGAGCTAGAAACACCAGCATTTCACTGTTGGATAGAAACACCAGCATTTCACTGTAGGAGCTAGAAACACCAGTTGGAGCATTTTCACTGTTGGAGCTAGAAACACCAGCATTTCACTGTTGGAGCTAGAAACACCAGCATTTCACTGTAGGAGCTAGAAACACCAGCATTTCACTGTAGGAGCTAGAAACACCAGCATTTCACTGTTGGAGCTAGAAACACCAGCATGTCACTGTTGGAGCTAGAAACACCAGCATGTCACTGTTGGAGCTAGAAACACCAGCATGTCACTACACCTGCGATAACATCTGCTAAATGTGTCTATGCGACCAATAACATGTGATTTGATTGGGACTGTGGTTTTGTTGATTTTTTTTCTGTCATGTTTCTCACACTTATCCATTTTTTCCAGATATCGTCTGAGACAGTGTCACAATACCTATCGAACCGTGTTATCTAACCTGTCATGTCTCTCTGTCCAACAGGCACATCTCCCACTTCATGCACAAAGTCCCGTTCCCCTCGTCACAGAGACCACGCATCCTGCTACAGGTGAGATGAAGTCTCTGGGCAAATATGAAAGTGATGTTTAACGTTGTAGAAACACCGTCAATATGACTTGACCATTTTGATCATCTGTACAATGCTACTCCAATACAGTCAGCCCGTTGTCTCTTCTTTGGGTTGAGCTGTGAAAATCACTGACTGTGTGATCTGGTCGTGTTGCCGTAGCTACTGTAGAGCATTGAACTTTGCCCCTCTTCCTGCTGATGCCTATGTCAACTCTCTGTGTGCTCTACAGCTGTCTCCGCATGATAGTCTGATGCTGAGCCAGCCTGTCTCCTCCCCTCTGCCTCTCAGGTAAGACAGACAGACTGGACAGACAGACAGACAGACAGACAGACAGACAGCCGGACAGACGGACAGACGGACAGACGGACAGACAGACTGGACAGACAGACAGACTGGACAGACAGACAGACTGGACAGACAGACAGACAGACAGACAGACAGACAGACAGACAGACAGACAGGACAGACAGTAAGGATTCACTGTGACCCGTGAACAACATGGCTCCAATCTGTTCATTCTGAATTTGACTTCTCTCTCTCTCTCAGTGGTGGTCGTCTCTCCACTCTGCTCCTTAACCTGGGCCCGAAGAACGCGACCACTCTGCTGGTGCTGGCCGTAACAGAACACAAGATCCTGGTCCACTCTCTCAGACCGGCCGTACTGACCAGTGTTACAGAGGCCCTGGTGTCGGTGAGTGTGTGTGTGTGTGTGTGTGTGTGTGTGTGTGTGTGTGTGTGTGTGTGTGTGTGCACGTGATCTCCATGGAAATGGAACCCATAACCTCGGCATGGTTAACAGCAGGCTCTTTACCCACTGAGCCACTAAGGTCCACCAGGACAGTACATCAGCTAATGCTCATCTACAGTTTAAAAAAATATTTTTTAAAAACGGCATGGGATTTGTAGTCCCAAAGGGGAACTTCAACTCCCAAAGCAGAGTTGGATAATAAGTGGTTATTGTATGTGAAGGGTATCCCATCACCTGTGACGGTGAGTGTTGGAATATACTTAACTGCCAGTCTGTCTGTCTCCCACCAGATGATCTTCCCCTTCCACTGGCCGTGCCCCTACATCCCTCTGTGCCCTCTGGCCCTGGCAGATGTTCTCTCTGCCCCTTGCCCCTTCATCGTGGGGGTCGACTCACGTTACTTTGACCTCTACGTGCCTCCGCCCGACGTCTGCTGTGTCGACCTGGACACCAACAACATATTACAGTAAGTAATGCCTTCTTTAACACCCGACCTCTGACCTCTGACCCTGGAACGTGAACCTTAACCATGAGGTCTGCTGTGCCGACAGTGAGTTATCTGTAACCCCTGAACCCTGACCTCTATTTATGACTCTGACCCTAACCCTTAACCGGACGTTTGCAGTGTCACAGTTAGTGTTTCCATGTTATTCAGACAGGGAGAAAGAGGATATGTGCTGCAGGAAGTGGTGTGACCTGTAACCCCTGAACCCTGACCTCTGACCCTGGGAAAGAATGATATGAGTAGTGAGAAAGAGGATATGTGCTGCAGGAAGTGGTGTGACCTGTAACCTCTGAACCCTGACCTCTGACCCTGGGAAAGAATGATATGAGTAGTGAGAAAGAGGATATGTGCTGCAGGAAGTGGTGTTACCTGGTAGACCACCCTCAGTCACCTCTACCTATGACCTATGACCTCTACAAATACCAATCTCCCATAACTTCTAATCTCTAACCTGTTGTCTCTTCGGTTTGTCATGTTGTTGTGTAACGATAATGACTCACTAACGGAAAAATATGTCCGTTTTCTTTTCAAAGGACAGAAGTTCAACTAGCACAATACAATTTTCCATGTTGTTAATTACAGTTTTTCCCAATTGTTAACACACTTTTTGCTGAAACTACATCTCAGGTACTCTAAACACAAAACTCTAAACACAAAACACAAAACAGATAGCCAATATCCCCGAACCCCTCAGACAAGAAACACAGCAATCAAAATCCCTAATTTCAGCTCTTCCTCCGTTGTCCTCCCTCCCTCCTTTCAGCTCTTCCTCCTGTTGTCCTCCCTCCCTCCTTTCAGATCTTCCTCCTGTTGTCCTCCCTCCCTCCTTTCAGATCTTCCTCCTGTTGACCTCCCTCCCTCCTTTCAGATCTTCCTCCTGTTGACCTCCCTCCCTCCTTTCAGCTCTTCCTTCTGTTGTCCTCCCTCCCTCCTTTCAGCTCTTCCTCCTGTTGACCTCCCTCCCTCCCTCCTTTCAGCTCTCCTCCCTCCCTCCCTCCCTCCCTCCCTCCCTCCCTCCCTCCCTCCCTCCCTCCCTCCCTCCCTCACTCTCTCTCTCGCTCTCTCGCTCCCTCCATCTCTTCCTAATGCTGTCAGGGTTGCCAGTCCTGTGTGGATGTCCCCCCTCCCTCCATCTCTTCCTAATGCTGTTAGGGTTGCCAGTCCTGTATGGATGTCCCCCCTCCCTCCATCTCTTCCTAATGCTGTCAGGGTTGCCAGTCCTGTGTGGATGTCCCCCCTCCCTCCATCTCTTCCTAATGCTGTCAGGGTTGCCAGTCCTGTGTGGATGTCCCCCCTCCCTCCATCTCTTCCTAATGCTGTCAGGGTTGCCAGTCCTGTGTGGATGTCCCCCCTCCCTCCATCTCTTCCTAATGCTGTCAGGGTTGCCAGTCCTGTGTGGATGTCCCCCCTCCCTCCATCTCTTCCTAATGCTGTCAGGGTTGCCAGTCCTGTGTGGATGTCCCCCTCCCTCCATCTCTTCCTAATGCTGTCAGGGTTGCCAGTCCTGTGTGGATGTCCCCCCTCCCTCCATCTCTTCCTAATGCTGCCAGGGTTGCCAGTCCTGTGTGGATGTCCCCCCTCCCTCCATCTCTTCCTACTGCTGTCTTTCTATCCCTTTCTCGTCTCCTCATCTCCTCGTCTCCTCGTCTCCTCTAATCTCTTGTTGTTGTGTTGTGTTTTCAGTAAGGAGGAGAAGAGGGCCCTAACATGGAAGATACTACCACAGAAAGCCTGCAAACATCTCCTCAATACCCTGGGTAGACTGTACCAACAGCTGACTGAAGGTGAGCCTGAAAACTGATAATCCGTTTATCTTTCACTTTTTCCCCGTGTAAGTCTCCCATTTGGCGTAATCGAGTCCGCTGGAGTCCGCATGGCGTGCTCCGATTCAGCCCATTGTAAATTAGCCCGTGTTTCATCTTAAATACCAGCGGATATACATGACTTCTCATCAATCAGGCAATCAGTGGTCCTTCTGTAGCTCAGTTGGTAGAGCATGGCGCTTGTAACGCCAGGGTAGTGGGTTCGATTCCCGGGACCACCCATACGTAGAATGTATGCACACATGACTGTAAGTCGCTTTGGATAAAAGCGTCTGCTAAATGGCATATAGTATATAGTATCTTCTATAATTTAGTATCTTTGACTTAAGATATCGATACGTTTAACAGAAATGTTGTGCAAGTCTCCCTTTTGAAGTCAATGAAGGATTTACGGGGGGAGAATGCCGAGTTGCCCGTGCTAATCTCAACCCATTGTACATTAGACAGTGTTCCTTCTTACATTTCAGAGGATAGATCAATCAATTCTGTTTTATTACCCTCTACTGGTCGTATATTAGACACGCACGCACGCACACACACACACACACACACACACACACGCACGCACGCACGCACGCACGCACGCACGCACACACACACACACACACACACACACACACACACACACTCACACATTAGAGACAGAAGGGACATGAAGATGGATTCCAGATGAGTCCTAGAAAAGCTTGAAGTGATGTTTTCTTTCAAGTCTTATCAGAAGTGTGTCTGATCTAGTATAGGTCCAGGTATTTGGTATTTTATGAGGATCTCCATTAGCTGTTGTTAAAAAGCAGCAGCTACTCTTCCTGGGGTTTATTATGGATCCCCATTAGCTGTTGTTAAAAAGCAGCAGCTACTCTTCCTGGGGTTTATTATGGATCCCCATTAGCTGTTGTTAAAAAGCAGCAGCTACTCTTCCTGGGGTTTATTATGGATCCCCATTAGTTTCTACCAAGGCAGCAGCTACTCTTCCTGGGGTTTATTATGGATCCCCATTAGTTCCTGTCAAGGCAGCAGCTACTCTTCCTGGGGTTTATTACGGATCCCCATTAGTTCCTGCCAAGGCAGCAGCTACTCTTCCTGGGGTTTATTACGGATCCCCATTAGTTCCTGCCAAGGCAGCAGCTACTCTTCCTGGGGTTTATTATGGATCCCCATTAGTTCCTGCCAAGGCAGCAGCTACTCTTCCTGGGGTTTATTACGGATCCCCATTAGTTCCTGCCAAGGCAGCAGCTACTCTTCCTGGGGTTTATTACGGATCCCCATTAGTTCCTGCCAAGGCAGCAGCTACTCTTCCTGGGGTTTATTATGGATCCCCATTAACTGTTGCAAAAGCAGCCGCTACTCTTCCTGGGGTTTATTATGGATCCCCATTAGCTGTTGTTAAAAAGCAGCAGCTACTCTTCCTGGGGTTTATTATGGATCCCCATTAGCTGTTGTTAAAAAGCAGCAGCTACTCTTCCTGGGGTTTATTATGGATCCCCATTAGCTGTTGCAAAAGCAGTAGCTACTCTTCCTGGGGTTTATTATGGATCCCCATTAGCTGTTGTTAAAAAGCAGCAGCTACTCTTCCTGGGGTTTATTATGGATCCCCATTAGCTGTTGTTAAAAAGCAGCAGCTACTCTTCCTGGGGTTTATTATGGATCCCCATTAGCTGTTGTTAAAAAGCAGCAGCTACTCTTCCTGGGGATTATTATGGATCCCCATTAGCTGTTGTTAAAAAGCAGCAGCTACTCTTCCTGGGGATTATTATGGATCCCCATTAGCTGTTGTTAAAAAGCAGCAGCTACTCTTCCTGGGGTTTATTATGGATCCCCATTAGCTGTTGTTAAAAAGCAGCAGCTACTCTTCCTGGGGTTTATTATGGATCCCCATTAGCTGTTGTTAAAAACCAGCAGCTACTCTTCCTGGGGTTTATTATGGATCCCCATTAGCTGTTGTTAAAAAGCAGCAGCTACTCTTCCTGGGGTTTATTATGGATCCCCATTAGCTGTTGCAAAAGCAGTAGCTACTCTTCCTGGGGTTTATTATGGATCCCCATTAGCTGTTGTTAAAAAGCAGTAGCTACTCTTCCTGGGGTTTATTATGGATCCCCATTAGCTGTTGCAAAAGCAGCAGCTACTCTTCCTGGGGTTTATTATGGATCCCCATTAGCTGTTGCAAAAGCAGTAGCTACTCTTCCTGGGGTTTATTATGGATCCCCATTAGCTGTTGTTAAAAAGCAGTAGCTACTCTTCCTGGGGTTTATTATGGATCCCCATTAGCTGTTGTTAAAAAGCAGCAGCTACTCTTCCTGGGGTTTATTATGGATCCCCATTAGCTGTTGTTAAAAAGCAGCAGCTACTCTTCCTGGGGTCCACACAAAACATGAAACATGACATAATACAGAACATTAATAGACAAGAACAGCTCGAGGACATAACTACATGCATTTTTTGAAAAGGCACATGGAGCCTCCATATCAATACACACAAACTATCCAGGTCACATAGGGGAGAGGCGTTGTGCTGCGAGGTGTTGCTTTATCTGTTTTCTGAAACCAGGTTCGCTGTTTATTTGACCAATATGAGATGGAACAGAGTTCCATGCAATAAGGGCTCTATATGATACTGTACACTTTCTTTAATTTGTTCTGGATTTGGGGACTGTGAAAAGACCCCTGGTGGCATGTCTGCTGGGGTAAGTGTGTGTGTCAGAGCTGTCTGCTGGGGTAAGTGTGTGTGTCAGAGCTGTCTGCTGGGGTAAGTGTGTGTGTCAGAGCTGTCTGCTGGGGTAAGTGTGTGTGTCAGAGCTGTCTGCTGGGGTAAGTGTGTGTGTCAGAGCTGTCTGCTGGGGTAAGTGTGTGTGTCAGAGCTGTCTGCTGGGGTAAGTGTGTGTGTCAGAGCTGTCTGCTGGGGTAAGTGTGTGTGTCAGAGCTGTCTGCTGGGGTAAGTGTGTGTGTCAGAGCTGTCTGCTGGGGTAAGTGTGTGTGTCAGAGCTGTCTGCTGGGGTAAGTGTGTGTGTCAGAGCTGTCTGCTGGGGTAAGTGTGTGTGTCAGAGCTGTCTGCTGGGGTAAGTGTGTGTGTCAGAGCTGTCTGCTGGGGTAAGTGTGTGTGTTAGAGCTGTCTGCTGGGGTAAGTGTGTGTGTCAGAGCTGTCTGCTGGGGTAAGTGTGTGTGTCAGAGCTGTCTGCTGGGGTAAGTGTGTGTGTCAGAGCTGTCTGCTGGGGTAAGTGTGTGTGTCAGAGCTGTCTGCTGGGGTAAGTGTGTGTGTCAGAGCTGTCTGCTGGGGTAAGTGTGTGTGTCAGAGCTGTCTGCTGGGGTAAGTGTGTGTGTCAGAGCTATCTGCTGGGGTAAGTGTGTGGTGTCAGAGCTGTCTGCTGGGGTAAGTGTGTGTGTCAGAGCTGTCTGCTGGGGTAAGTGTGTGTGTCAGAGCTGTCTGCTGGGGTAAGTGTGTGTGTCAGAGCTGTCTGCTGGGGTAAGTGTGTGTGTCAGAGCTGTCTGCTGGGGTAAGTGTGTGTGTCAGAGCTGTCTGCTGGGGTAAGTGTGTGTGTCAGAGCTGTCTGCTGGGGTAAGTGTGTGTGTTAGAGCTGTCTGCTGGGGTAAGTGTGTGTGTCAGAGCTGTCTGCTGGGGTAAGTGTGTGTGTCAGAGCTGTCTGCTGGGGTAAGTGTGTGTGTCAGAGCTGTCTGCTGGGGTAAGTGTGTGTGTGTCAGTGCTGTCTGCTGGGGTAAGTGTGTGTGTAAGGGAAGTCCCCCCTGTATTGGACAAAAATGAATGGCAAGTCATTGGCATCGGACAAACCATATACACATTGGCCAATACCACCCAATTCGGCGTTGATTCATGCAAAGTGTATTGCAAATGCCATATGGTAATTGCCAGTTGTAACACTTTAAAAATTCAACAGGGGGCAAATGCGCTCCACCGGGGTTTTTCATATTGGAGATGTAACCCAAGTCAATGTCCAAAAGTAAAATTTTGAAAAAATGAAATTTTTTTCAAAAACTTATCACCCCTTAAAAAAGTGCTTTCTGGGCCGTTTTTCGAAATTCTTTCGATTTTTTTGTCAATTACACATGTGTAAGAACTGTATGAATATACTTTTGTCCAATTTTATTATCATAATTTTTTTTTAAAAATTATATGCGCATAAGGAATATGTTTTGTCCAATTCCAATATGATTTCATAGGAAGTCAAAAGTCAAAAGTCAAAAATGTCAAAATTTTGTAAAAACTTCACACACCCATAAAAAGTGCTTTCTGGACCGTTTTTCGAAATTCTTTCGATTTTTGTCAATTACACATGTGTAAGAACTGTATGAATATACTTTTGTCCAATTTTATTATCATAATTTTTTTTTTTTTTTTTTTTTTTACATGCGCATAAGGAATATGTTTTGTCCAATTCCAATATGATTTCATAGGAAGTCAAAGTCAAAAGTCAAAAATGTCAAAATTTTGTAAAAAACTTCACACACCCTTAAAAAGTGCTTTCTGGACCGTTTTTGAAATTCTTTCAATTTTTTTGTCAATTACACATGTGTAAGAACTGTTTGAATATACTTTTGTCCAATTTTATTATCATATTTTTTTATATATTTTTTTAAATTGTGCATAAGGATTTTTTGTGGGCCAAATGACGTAAGAAATTTGACATGCTCAAAAATCCTGCAGAAATGCAAAATTGACTGGCCTGATGAACTCGGGATGGCCGGGCAGTGATAGTTGTTCCTTTCCATCACTCGTTGTGTTGACTTCATCATGTCCATTTTGTGATGTTTTTCACTATATAATCATATTGCAAGTGCACGTGCATTTGCAATATGTTTCAATGTGCATTTACCATATGAAATTTGACCTTGCTCAAAAATGCAAAATTGACTGGTCTGATGAACACAGGATGGCCGAGCAGTGATAGTTGTACATTTCCATCACTCGTTGTGTTGATTTCATCATCTCCGTTAGGTGATGTTGTTTCACTATAGAATCATATTGTAAGTGCACGTGCATTTGCAATATGTTTCAATGTGCATTTACCATATGAAATTTGACCTTGCTCAAAATGCAAAATTGACTGGTCTGATGAACACAGGATGGCCGAGCAGTGAGAGTTGTACCTTTCCATCACTCGTTGTGTTGATTTCATCATGTCCATTTGTTTATGTTTTCTCACTTTTGCAAAGTCACTGTGCATTTGCAATATGGTTCAATGGGCAGGTACCATCACGAATTTGTCATGCTATAAAAATCCTGCAGGAATGTGAAATTGACTGGCCTGATGAACACAGGATGGCCTGGCAGTGATAGTTGTTCCTTTCCATCACTCGTTGTGTTGATTTCATCATGTCCATTAGGTGATGTTTTTTCACTATAGAATCATATTGCAAATGCACGTGCATTGTTGTGCAACTGGTAACCCAAAAATAAAAATATGGTTGTAAATGCATTTACCGGGACGCCTATTGTCCATGCCCGCTATGGGAGTACCCTACTACGGCCCTCTATCTATGGAGTCCGTCCTGAGTGCTTTATGGACTGTTTAAAATATTCTGATGGATACGCATGTTGTGCAACTGGTGATTGAAAATAGGCACCTGGTAACCCCCCAAAAAATATGCTTGTAAATACATTTACCGGTCATTCTGATATTAATGCTCGCTATGGGAACACAGGATGGCCGGGCAGTGATAGTTGTACATTTCCATCACTCGTTGTGTTGATTTCATCATGTCCATTAGGTGATGTTTTTACACTATAGAATCATATTGCAAGTGCACGCGCATTTGCAATATGTTTCAATGTGCATTTACCATATGAAATTTGACATGCTCAAAAATGCAAAATTGACTGGTCTGATGGACACAGGATGGCTGAGCAGTGATAGTTGTACATTTCCATCACTCGTTGTGTTGATTTCATCATGTCCATTAGGTGATGTTTTTTCACTATAGAATCATATTGCAAATGCACGTGCATTGTTGTGCAACTGGTAACCCAAAAATAAAAATATGGTTGTAAATGCATTTACCGGTCATTCTGATATTAATGCTCGCTATGGGAACACAGGATGGCCGGGCAGTGATAGTTGTACATTTCCATCACTCGTTGTGTTGATTTCATCATGTCCATTTGTTTATGTTTTCTCACTTTTGCAAAGTCACTGTGCATTTGCAATGTGGTTCAATGGGCAGGTACCATCACGAATTTGTCATGCTATAAAAATCCTGCAGGAATGTGAAATTGACTGGCCCGATGAACTCGGGATAGCTGGGCAGTGATTCTGGTTCATCTCCATGGCTCGTTAGGGTTGATTTCAGAATGTCACTTTTGGTGATGGTCCCTCTCCGTTTAAACATATTGCTAATGTACAAAAGTCAACTAGCAAGTCAGTGTCCATCAGTCAATTAGATGTCATTTTGACACCAAACTGATACCAATTGACACCAAACCCACTTTTTCCAACTCATTTAGAAGCCAACTATCATATATGTCAGAGCAGGCCCATAATTCACAGCGCCTTTAGTTTAAAACATAATAAAAACGTAAAACACATAGTTACGTTCTAGCTGCGGGTCCAGGTCAGACATTATGTGAAGGCCTATGTGAGGCGACCCCGAATCCCGAGTTTCGGCTCGATAGGTCCTTCGGTGCCCGAGTAAAACCCTAATTGGTGCTGAAAATCCACTTTTTTCCATGCCTTGCTATGGGGTCCTTGAATGAGCTATCGGACCGAAACGTTGGGGTCCGTCTCTATGGGCCGAGCCGGTTCCAATGCACCTAGTCTTGTGTCTCTGAGACTTTTCTAAATGTCGCCATTTTCGTAATGGTCAAAATGAATTGAAATCATTGCAAATGTACGAGGCTATTTCTCGGTCCGAGAACCTTCTAGAGCCACCTAACTCACCACGCACTATCGACCCGAGGTCTAGAACAGGTTTCTAAAGTTTCGAACTCTAGGTCTGACGGTTCTTTTTAGCTCGAACAAAGCTAACTATTGGAGGCACTGTCTGTCTCTACAAACCCCAATACGTCCCTCCTTCCAAGTTGTGTGTCTGTGTGATTTAGTTTTCCTTTGAAATTTTATGGGAAAAATGACTGATTTACAGTTCATGGGGGTTGCCTAATCACACATATGAAGTTTTGGACAGATCTGACTTTTTAACCCCTCGAAACAGCCCCTGAGACACCAATTAAGGCACTTCCGGTTGGCACAGGAAGCTATAAGTCAACACATATCCTCACTGGGCTATGCTTTTACAGAATCCTGAGTTTTAAGTCCTTACGTTAAGAATTGACTGATTTACACAGGGTTTAATGCACTATGTCTATCAAACTGCAGGCAGGTAATGGAAAAACACTTTTAGGGTGATTTTAACCACTTCCGGTTGGTCCAGGAAGCTTAGAATCAACACAGGTAGACCTCACACTGGCCTGATGGACTGTTACCAAAGACAGGTTCATACGGCATTCATAACCCATATAGACCTCAGGTTGAATTTAGGGGTAAAGGCAATGTATTCCTATGGGGAGAGAAGTCAATGCAAACTCTTTGAAGTAAACACCTTCTTTTAACTATTAAGGGTTAATGCCACACGGTCAACGTTAGGCTTGCACGGATCGGAAGGACCTTAGGAACATACCTGAGGTCGAATTGTGCTTCTCACCCTAACGGTTCTCTCACTGTCACCCAAAAGCAAATGACGTTGTGGGGCAGGCTTCATTTTGGGCCTACTTTTCTAATGGTCGCTGCGCTCAGACCGAGCGAGCTACGGTCAAGCGGGATATCTCGTTGAACTCGGCACTGCCTAGACATTATGTTTATGCCATTGCCTGCTCTCTGTGTCTTTGAGAACCACACTTTTTCACTCCATCCTTGCTGTGTGTGCGTGTGAGAGCTTTTCTTTGACATCTGCTGGGAGAAATGACTGATTTACAGTTTAGGAGGGTTACCTGGTCACACATATGAAGTTTTGGAGAGATGTGACTTTTCTAACCCTTCAAAACAGACAGTGTGACCCAATTAAAGGCACTTCCGGTTGGCACAGGAAGCTATAAGTAAACACATGTCTTGATTGACATAGCCACTTACAGAATCCTGAGTTTTAAGTCTTTAAGTTAAGAATTGACTGATCTACACAGGGTTGAATGCACTATGTCTATCAAACTGCATGCAGTGTATGGATCAACACTGATAAGGTGATTTCAACCACTTCCGGTTGCTTCAGGAAGCTTATAATTGGCACAGGTAGACCTCATAGTGGTCTGATGGACTGTCATAGAAGACAGGTTCATAAGTCATTCATAACCCACATAGGCTTCAGGTTGAATTTAGGGGTGCAGGCAATGTATTCCTATGGGGAGAGAAGTCAATGCAAACTCTTTGAAGTAAACACCTTATTTTAACTATTAAGGGTTAATGCCACATGGTCAAGGTTAGGCTTGCACGGATCAGGAGGACCTTAGGAACGTACCTGAGGTCGAATGTGCTTCTCACCCTAACGGTTCTCTCACTGTCACCCAAAAGCAAATGACGTTGTGGGGCAGGCTTCATTTTGGGCCTACTTTTCTAATGGTCGCTGCGCTCAGACCGAGCGAGCTACGGTCAAGCGGGATATCTCGTTGAACTCGGCACGGCCTAGAGATTATGTTTATGCCATTGCCTGCTCTCTGTGTCTTTGAGAACCGCACTTTTCACTCCATCCTTGCTGTGTGTGCGTGTGAGAGCTTTTCTTTGACATCTGTTGGGAGAAATGACTGATTTACAGTTCATGAGGGTTACCTAGTCACACATATGAAGTTTTGAAAAGATCTGACCTTTTTAACCCTTGGAAACTGCCACTGTGACATCATTAAAGGCACTTCCGGTTGGCACAGGAAGCTATAAGTAAACCCATGTCTTGATTGACATAGAAACTTACAGAATCCTGAGTTTTAAGTCTTTAAGTTAAGAATTGACTGATCTACGATCTACACAGGGTTGAATGTAGTCATTTTCACCTTTGAAGGTTATGTACATCAAAACACCTTTTGGGTCAATTTAACCACTTCCGGTTGCTTCAGGAAGCTTAGAATCGGCACAGGTAGACCTCATAGTGAGCTGATGGACTGTCATAGAAGACAGGTTCATAAGGCATTCATAACCCACATAGGCCTCAGGTTGAATTTAGAGGTGCAGGCAATGTATTCCTATGGGGAGAGAAGTCAATGCAAACTGTTTGAAGTAAACACCTTATTTTAACTGTTAAGGGTTAATGCCACACGGTCAAGGTTAGGCTTGCACGGATCGGGAGGACCTCAGGAACGTACCTGAGGTCGAATGTGCTTCTCACCCTAACGGTTCTCTCACTGTCACCCAAAAGCAAATGACATTGAGGGCCAGGCTTCCTTTTGCGCCTTCTTTTTTTCAAGGTCGCTGCACTCAGAGCGAGCTACGGTCAAGCGGGCGTCTCGTTGAACTCTGCACAGCCTGGAGACTATGGTGATGCCATTTTTTGTGTTGATTTCAGAATGCCATTTTGGTGATGGTCCCTCTCCGTTTAAACATATTGCTAATGTACAAAAGTCAACTAGCAAGTCAGTGTCCACCAGTCAATTAGATGTCATTCTGACACCAAACTGATACCAATTGACACCAAACCCACTTTTTCCAACTCATTTAGAAGCCAACTATCACATATGTCAGAGCAGGCCCATAATTCACAGCGCCATTAGTTTAAAACATAATAAAAACGTAAAACACATAGTTACGTTCTAGCTGCGGGTCCAGGTCAGACATTATGTGAAGGCCTATGTGAGGCGACCCCGAATCCCGAGTTTCGGCTCGATAGGTCCTTCGGTGCCCGAGTAAAACCCTAATTGGTGCTGAAAATCCATTTTTTCAATGCCTTGCTATGGGGTCCTTGAATGAGCTATCGGACCGAAACGTTGTGGTCCGTCTCTATGGCCCGAGCCGGTTTCAATGCACCTAGTCTTGTGTCTCTGAGACTTTTCTAAATGTCGCCATTTTCGTAATGGTTAAAATGAATTGAAGACATTGCAAATGTACGAGGCTATTTCTCGGTCCGAGAACCTTCTAGAGCCACCTAACTCACCACACGCACTATCGACCCGAGGCCTAGAACAGGTTTCTAAAGTTTCGGAACTCTAGGTCTGACGGTTCTTTTTTAGCTCGAACAAAGCTAACTATTGGAGGCACTGTCTGTCTCTACAAACCCCAATACGTCCCTCCTTCCAAGTTGTGTGTCTGTGTGATTTAGTTTTCCTTTGAAATTTTATGGGAAAAATGACTGATTTACAGTTCATGGGGGTTGCCTAATCACACATATGAAGTTTTGGACAGATCTGACTTTTTAACCCCTCGAAACAGCCCCTGAGACACCAATTAAGGCACTTCCGGTTGTCACAGGAAGCTATAAGTCAACACATATCCTCACTGGGCTATGCTTTTACAGAATCCTGAGTTTTAAGTCCTTACGTTAAGAATTGACTGATTTACACAGGGTTGAATGCACTATGTCTATCAAACTGCAGGCAGGTAATGGAAAAACACTTTTAGGGTGATTTTAACCACTTCCGGTTGGTCCAGGAAGCTTAGAATCAACACAGGTAGACCTCATACTGGCCTGATGGACTGTTACCAAAGACAGGTTCATACGGCATTCATAACCCATATAGACTTCAGGTTGAATTTAGGGGTAAAGGCAATGTATTCCTATGGGGAGAGAAATCAATGCAAACTTTTGAAGTAAACACCATCTTTTAACTATTAAGGGTTAATGCCACACTGTCAACGTTAGGCTTGCACGGATCGGAAGGACCTTAGGAACATACCTGAGGTCGAATTGTGCTTCTCACCCTAACGGTTCTCTCACTGTCACCCAAAAGCAAATGACGTTGTGGGGCAGGCTTCATTTTGGGCCTACTTTTCTAATGGTCGCTGCGCTCAGACCGAGCGAGCTACGGTCAAGCGGGATATCTCGTTGAACTCGGCACGGCCTAGACATTATGTTTATGCCATTGCCTGCTCTCTGTGTCTTTAAGAACCACACTTTTCACTCCATCCTTGCTGTGTGTGCGTGTGAGAGCTTTTCTTTGACATCTGCTGGGAGAAATGACTGATTTACAGTTCATGAGGGTTACCTAGTCACACATATGAAGTTTTGAAAAGATCTGACCTTTTTAACCCATGGAAACTGCCACTGTGACACCATTAAAGGCACTTCCGGTTGGCACAGGAAGCTATAAATAAACTCATATCATGATTGGGGTATGCCTTTACAGAATCCTGAGTTTTAAGTCTTTACGTTAAGAACTGAGTTATTTACGGAGGGTTTAGTGAGTGTGTGTTATTTCAGAAAATCATAGAAAATCACAGAAATCTCGCAGAGCTCCGCAGCACACTTTAAAAGATTCGTAAGAACAACCTGCAACTGGATCTGTAACCGTTGAAAAAAAAACACCTATCCGTGAACATCACCAAGGTGTCGTTATGCGATTTCTCTTAAATGACGATAGATAAATGGCTGGTTCTTTTTTATTGACACCGGAGGCTCCTTGACTTTGACGTGAAGTGGAAAAATAATTTCTCTATTTTCATTTTGGACCTTTAATCCCAGATAAATGGCCATAACTCAAAAACCGTTGAGGCCTAGACGCCATCTTGTTCGGGGCCAACTGCCCATTATGCCGCCCCTACGCTCACCGAGTTTCGGCTTCTAAATATTTTCAGTTTTCGAGATAAGGCCCCGTCGTGAATCGTGATGTTTTGTAGCAATAGCCATATGATTGCTTATGCCCTCTTGTGGGAATTTCCGGGACATGGGAAAAATGACATAAATCTTATTATTTTTGTAAAACGGAAACCGAATGTCCGACAACGTTCATTTGATGACTTCCTGGTAGGTCCGGCCCTGCCGCTCGGCCCGACGCCGTCCGCGAATTTTACAAACGATTTCGGACGTCTAGTAAGGGACCGTACATTTGCAATATGGACTTTCTCACTAACCATACAGGTACTGCCGAATTCTTCCCTTAAGTATGTATGTCAGAGCTGTGTGGAAGTCGACTACGCAAACAATTTGGGAAATTCAACACAATATTTCTTATAAAAAGAAGAAGTGGTGTAGTCAGTCTTTCCTCAACTCTGAGCCAATAGAGAGACCGGCAGCATAGTATTAATATCAGCCCTCTGATTACAACTGAGAGTAAAACGTACCGCTCTGTTCTGGACCAGCTGCAGCTTAACTAGGTCCTTGCAGCACTGGACCACACGACTGGACAATAATCAAGATGAGACCAAACTAGAGCCGGCAGGACTTGCTTTTTGGAGTGTGGTGCCAAAAAAGCAGAGCATCTCTTTATTACGGCCCAGACCTCTCCCCATCTTTACAACCATTGAATCTATGTGTTTTGACCATGACAGTTTACAATCTAAGGTATCACCAAGTAATTTAGTCTCTTCAACTTGTTCAACAGCCACACTATTCATTAACAGATTCAGCTGAGGTCTAGAACATAGGCTCTTAGTTTTAGAGATGTTCAGGACCAGTTTATTACTGGCCACCCATTCCAAAACGGACTGCAACTCTTTGTTAAGGGTTTCAGTGACTTCATTAGCTGTGGTTGCTGATGGGTATATGGTTGAATCATCAGCAAACATGGACACACATGCTTTGTTTAATGCCAGTGGCAGGTCATTGGTAAAAATAGAAAAGAGTAGAGGGCCTAGAGAGCTGCCCTGCGGTACACCACACATGTTGTGTTTAATGCCAGTGGCAAGTCATTAGTGAAAAGAGTAGAGGGCCTAGAGAGCTGCCCTGCGGTACACCACACATGTTGTGTTTAATGCCTGTGGCAGGTCATTGGTAAAAATAGAAAAGAGTAGAGGGCCTAGAGAGCTGCCCTGCGGTACACCACACATGTTGTGTTTAATGCCTGTGGCAGGTCATTGGTAAAAATAGAAAAAAGTAGAGGGCCTAGAGAGCTGCCCTGCGGTACACCACACTTTACGTGTTTGACTTTAGAGATGCTTCCATTAAAGAAAACCCTTTGAGTTCTATTAGATAGATTGCCATGTTGTGGATTCAGAGCTGAGGTTGAAAAGCCATAACACAAGTTTTCTCAACAACAGGTTATGGTCAATAGTATCAAAGGCTACGCTGAAATCTAACAGTACAGCTCCCACAATCTTGTTATTATCAATTTCGGGGTCAGCAAGCTTTTGGATGTACCGTGCCATCTACCATTTCTGTCACCTTTATAGACCCGTGTGAATGTATTATCTCATAAGAAAGTTGTTACCTAACTAAAGACAAAGCAAACCATCAATATAAAAATGCTGACTAAAAAAAACACTTCATAAAAGCAGAATGTACAGTATGGTCCTACAGTTCCCGCTCAGCCCAGGCAAAACTGTTCGCTGCTCTGGTCCCCCAATGGTGGAACAAACTCCCTCACGACGCCAGGACAGCGGAGTCAATCACCACCTTCCGGAGACACCTGAAACCCCACCTCTTTAAGGAATACCTAGGATAGGATAAAGTAATCCTTCTCACCCCCCCCCCCCCCCCCCTTAAAAGATTTAGATGCACTATTGTAAAGTGGCTGTTCCACTGGATGTCATAAGGTGAATGCACCAATTTGTAAGTCGCTCTGGATAAGAGCGTCTGCTAAATGACTTAAATGTAATGTAATGTAAATGTCTATTGTCCAACAGGGGCTTGTGTCTGAGGTTAGTTGATTAACACCTGTCTCTCTTCGGTATTGTCCAGGTGGCCAAGTCAGCGGCGAGGATGGTCAGATGGAGCCCACTGCGATTGACCCAGACCTGGCGAGCGGAAGGAAGAGCCTCCACACGCTAGAGATGCAGATCCAGGAAGCCTTCCTTAGGTTCATGGCGGCCATATTGAAAGGGTACCGCTCTTACCTCCTCCCCATCACACAGGCCCCCTCCGAAAGGACCACGGACGCAAGCTCGCTGTTCGACTTGCAAGGTTAGTAGCGTGTTTACATCTGATTTTAGTTTGTCACCATTCCTACAGGAGAATATCCAGCCACACTTGGAGTACAGTGGAAGTAGATTTCTACCTCTGCGTCGTCCTCCAAGAGTGACTGAATATTCTCCTCTCGCCTCCTTCCGTTGAAACAGTTAAGTCACATGTAGACAGACTGTTATCGCTCTGCAGTCGACCACAGTTTAACTCTGCAGCTGGTCCATCCTAACAATGAGGTCTGGAGTAGTGCCTGCAGAGTTTGACCTGAACTGATTTAGTGACTAATGATGTATGGTGATTCAGTGACTAATGATGATTTAGTGACTAATGATGTATGGAGATTTAGTGACTAATGGTGATTAGTGACTAATGGTGATTTAGTGACTAATGATGTATGGTGATTTAGTGACGAATGGTGATTTAGTGACGAATGGTGATTTAGTGACTAATGGTGATTTAGTGACGAATGGTGATTTAGTGACTAATGGTGATTTAGTGACTAATGGTGATTTAGTGACTAATGGTGATTTAGTGACTAATGATGATTTAGTGACGAATGGTGATTTAGTGACGAATGATGTATGGTGATTTAGTGACTAATGGTGATTTAGTGACGAATGGTGATTTAGTGACGAATGATGTATGGTGATTTAGTGACTAATGGTGATTTAGTGACTAATGGTGATTTAGTGACTAATGGTGATTTAGTGACTAATGGTGATTTAGTGACGAATGGTGATTTAGTGACGAATGATGTATGGTGATTTAGTGACTAATGGTGATTTAGTGACTAATGGTGATTTAGTGACTAATGGTGATTTAGTGACTAATGATGTATGGTGATTTAGTGACTAATGATGTATGGTGATTTAGTGACTAATGGTGATTTAGTGACTAATGGTGATTTAGTGACTAATGGTGATTTAGTGACGAATGGTGATTTAGTGACTAATGGTGATTTAGTGACTAATGGTGATTTAGTGACTAATGGTGATTTAGTGACGAATGGTGATTTAGTGACGAATGGTGATTTAGTGACTAATGGTGATTTAGTGACTAATGGTGATTTAGTGACGAATGGTGATTTAGTGACTAATGGTGATTTAGTGACTAATGGTGATTTAGTGACTAATGGTGATTTAGTGACTAATGGTGATTTAGTGACGAATGGTGATTTAGTGACTAATGGTGATTTAGTGACTAATGGTGATTTAGTGACTAATGGTGATTTAGTGACTAATGGTGATTTAGTGACTAATGGTGATTTAGTGACGAATGGTGATTTAGTGACGAATGATGTATGGTGATTTAGTGACTAATGGTGATTTAGTGACTAATGGTGATTTAGTGACTAATGGTGATTTAGTGACTAATGATGTATGGTGATTTAGTGACTAATGGTGATTTAGTGACTAATGGTGATTTAGTGACGAATGGTGATTTAGTGACTAATGGTGATTTAGTGACTAATGGTGATTTAGTGACTAATGGTGATTTAGTTACTAATGGTGATTTAGTGACTAATGGTGATTTAGTGACTAATGATGTATGGTGATTTAGTGACTAATGATGTATGGTGATTCAGTGACTAATGGTGATTTAGTGACTAATGATGTATGGAGATTTAGTGACTAATGGTGATTAGTGACTAATGGTGATTTAGTGACCAATGATGTACGGTGATTTAGTGACTAATGATGTATGGTGATTTAGTGACTAATGGTGATTTAGTGACGAATGGTGATTTAGTGACGAATGGTGATTTAGTGACTAATGGTGATTTAGTGACTAATGGTGATTTAGTGACTAATGGTGATTTAGTGACTAATGGTGATTTAGTGACTAATGATGTATGGTGATTTAGTGACTAATGATGTATGGTGATTCAGTGACTAATGGTGATTTAGTGACTAATGATGTATGGAGATTTAGTGACTAATGGTGATTAGTGAGTAATGGTGATTTAGTGACTAATGATGTATGGTGATTTAGTGACTAATGGTGATTTAGTGACGAATGGTGATTAAGTGACTAATGGTGATTTAGTGACTAATGGTGATTTAGTGACTAATGGTGATTTAGTGACTAATGGTGATTTAGTGACTAATGGTGATTCAGTGACTAATGGTGATTTAGTGACTAATGCTGTATGGAGATTTAGTGACTAATGGTGATTTAGTGACTACTGCTGTATTGAGATTTAGTGACTAATGGTGATTAGTGACTAATGGTGATTTGGTGACTAATGATGTATGGTGATTTAGTGTAATGGTGATTTAGTTTTATTATGATTTAGTGACTAATGATGTATGGTGATTCAGTGACTAATGATGTATGGAGATTTAGTGACTAATGATGATTCAGTGACTAATGGTGATTTGGTGACTAATGATGTATGGAGATTTAGTGACTAATGGTGATTTAGTGACTAATGGTGATTAGTGTCTAATGGTGATTTAGTGACTAATAATGTATGGAGATTTAGTGACTAATGGTGATTAGTGTCTAATGGTGATTTAGTGACTAATGATGTATGGTGATTTAGTGTAATGGTGATTTTTATGGATATCTTTAAGAAATGGCTTTCTTCTTGCCACTCTTCCATAAAGGCCAGATTTGTGCAATATACGACTGATTGTTGTCCTATGGACAGAGTCTCCCACCTCAGCTGTAGATCTCTGCAGTTCATCCAGAGTGATCATGGGCCTCTTGGCTGCATCTCTGATCAGTCTTCTCCTTGTATGAGCTGAAAGTTTAGAGGGACGGCCAGGTCTTGGTAGATTTGCAGTGGTCTGATACTCCTTCCATTTCAATATTATCGCTTGCACAGTGCTCCTTGGGATGTTTAAAGCTTGGGAAATCTTTTTGTATCCAAATCCGGCTTTAAACTTCTTCACAACAGTATCTCGGACCTGCCTGGTGTGTTCCTTGTTCTTCATGATGCTCTCTGCGCTTTTAACGGACCTCTGAGACTATCACAGTGCAGGTGCATTTTTACGGAGACTTGATTACACACAGGTGGATTGTATTTATCATCATTAGTCATTTAGGTCAACATTGGATCATTCAGAGATCCTCACTGAACTTCTGGAGAGAGTTTGCTGCACTGAAAGTAAAGGGGCTGAATAATTTTGCACGCCCAATTTTTCAGTTTTTGATTTGTTAAAAAAGTTTGAAATATCCAATAAATGTCGTTCCACTTCATGATTGTGTCACACTTGTTGTTGATTCTTCACAAAAAAATACAGTTTTATATCTTTATGTTTGAAGCCTGAAATGTGGCAAAGGTCGCAAAGTTCAAGGGGGCCGAATACTTTCACAAGGCACTGTATGTGGTTATCATGTGGTTGTCGTGTGGTTGTCGTTTGTGGTTGTCGTGTGGTTGTCATGTGGTTGTCGTTTGGTTGTAGTTTGGTTGTCGTGTGGTTGTCGTTTGTGGTTGTCATGTGGTTGTCATGTGGTTATCGTTTGGTTGTAGTTTGGTTGTAGTTTGGTTGTCGTGTGGTTGTCGTTTGTGGTTGTCATATGGTTGTCATATGGTTGTCATGTGGTTGTCATGTGGTTGTCATATGGTTGTCATGTGGTTGTCATGTGGTTGTCGTGTGGTTGTCGTGTGGTTGTCATGTGGTTGTCGTGTGGTTGTCGTGTGGTTGTCGTGTGGTTGTCGTGTGGTTGTCGTGTGGTTGTCATGTGGTTGTCGTGTGGTTGTCATGTGGTTATCATGTGGTTGTCGTGTGGTTGTCGTGTGGTTGTCGTGTGGTTGTCATGTGGTTGTCGTGTGGTTGTCATGTGGTTGTCGTGTGGTTGTCATGTGGTTGTCATATGGTTGTCATGTGGTTGTCATGTGGTTGTCATGTGGTTGTCGTTTGGTTGTAGTTTGGTTGTCGTGTGGTTGTCGTTTGTGGTTGTCATGTGGTTGTCATGTGGTTATCGTTTGGTTGTAGTTTGGTTGTAGTTTGGTTGTCGTGTGGTTGTCGTTTGTGGTTGTCATGTGGTTGTCATATGGTTGTCATGTGGTTGTCATGTGGTTGTCATATGGTTGTCATGTGGTTGTCATGTGGTTGTCGTGTGGTTGTCGTGTGGTTGTCGTGTGGTTGTCGTGTGGTTGTCGTGTGGTTGTCGTGTGGTTGTCATGTGGTTGTCGTGTGGTTGTCGTGTGGTTGTCGTGTGGTTGTCATGTGGTTGTCGTGTGGTTGTCATGTGGTTGTCGTGTGGTTGTCATGTGGTTGTCATATGGTTGTCATGTGGTTGTCATGTGGTTGTCGTGTGGTTGTCATGTGGTTGTCGTGTGGTTGTCGTGTGGTTGTCGTGTGGTTGTCGTGTGGTTGTCGTGTGGTTGTCGTGTGGTTGTCGTGTGGTTGTCGTGTGGTTGTCATGTGGTTGTCGTGTGGTTGTCGTGTGGTTGTCGTGTGGTTGTCGTGTGGTTGTCGTGTGGTTGTCGTTTGTGGTTGTCATGTGGTTGTCATGTGGTTGTCATATGCTTGTCATATGGTTGTCATGCTCCTCAGGGTTCTTGAAGAGCCGGGATCGTTCCCACCAGAAGTTCTACTCCCAGATGATCAAAACCCAGATGTTTATCCGGTTCATCGAGGAATGTTCCTTCGTCAGCGATAAAGACGCCAGTCTGGCCTTCTTCGACGAGTGTGTTGATAAGGTAAGATGATAATGCCCTATAGTATTCTCAGTGTGTTGATAAGGTAAGATGATAATGCCCTATAGTATTCTCAGTGTGTTGATAAGGTAAGATGATAATGTCCTATAGTATTCTCAGTGTGTTGATAAGGTAAGATGATAATGTCCTATAGTATTCTCAGTGTGTTGATAAGGTAAGATGATAATGTCCTATAGTATTCTCAGTGTGTTGATAAGGTAAGATGATAATGTCCTATAGTATTCTCAGTGTGTTGATAAGGTAAGATGATAATGTCCTGTAGTATTCTCAGTGTGTTGATAAGGTAAGATGATAATGCCCTATAGTATTCTCAGTGTGTTGATAAGGTACGATGATAACGTCGTATATTATTCTCAGTGTGTTGATAAGGTAAGATGATAATGTCCTATAGAATTCTCAGTGTGTTGATAAGGTAAGACGATAATGTCCTATATTATTCTCAGTGTGTTGATAAGGTAAGACGATAATGTCCTGTAGTATTCTCAGTGTGTTGATAAGGTAAGATGATAATGTCCTGTAGTATTCTCAGTGTGTTGATAAGGTAAGACGATAATGTCCTATAGTATTCTCAGTGTGTTGATAAGGTAAGATGATAATGTCCTATATTATTCTCAGTGTGTTGATAAGGTAAGATGATAATGTCGTATATTATTCTCAGCGTGTTGATAAGGTAAGATGATAATGTCCTATAGAATTCTCAGACTAACATTCTAGCCTGGCTTAACGTCCTATAGAATTCTCAGACTAACATTCTAGCCTGGCTTAACGTCCTATAGAATTCTCAGACTAACATTCTAGCCTGACTTAACGTCCTATAGAATTCTCAGACTAACATTCTAGCCTGGCTTTCTTGAGTGTGTCAGTAAGGGAGTTTGTCCATAGAGAATAAGTTGGACCAGCACACCATAAATAGTATTCAACAAAGCATTTCACTGCACGTAGTATTGCATCATTCAGTGGTTTGTTAGTCTTCATGTACTGTATTTCCAACCATGTATTTATTACGTAGAACGAGTCATTCACAGGACACAGTCCATGTATTTGAAATTGTAGGTGGTCCTTAAATTAAGATAAGTTTATCAGTCATCTGAGTTGTTTGTGAGATTCAGTATCTCATCCAGAATGTATTCATAATGTATCATTATACAGGGCCTTTTTCCAACAGGAAACATTCAGGAAGTTATAGAACAAACTGCAACCAGCGAACGCTTGTCCCTTTAGGCTACAATTAGTACTAGTCCTTCTGTTCTCTGGTCAATCCTTCATCTCTTTCTTTCTTTCTCCCCTGCCTGGTGCTTTTCCTCTACACTCTCCTGTCTACCTGTCCATCTACCTGTCTGTCTACCTGTCTGTGTACCTGTCTGTCTACCTGTCTGTCTACCTGCCTGGTGCTTTTCCTCTACACTCTCCTGTCTACCTGTCCATCTACCTGTCTGTCTACCTGTCTGTGTACCTGTCTGGTGCTTTTCCTCTACACTCTCCTGTCTACCTGCCTGGTGCTTTTCCTCTACACTCTCCTGTCTACCTGCCTGGTGCTTTTCCTCTACACTCTCCTGTCTACCTGTCCATCTACCTGTCTGTCTACCTGTCTGTGTACCTGTTTGTCTACCTGTCTGTCTACCTGCCTGGTGCTTTTCCTCTACACTCTCCTGTCTACCTGTCTGTGTACCTGTCTGTCTACCTGTCTGTCTACCTGCCTGGTGCTTTTCCTCTACACTCTCCTGTCTACCTGTCCGTCTACCTGTCTGTCTACCTGCCTGGTGCTTTTCCTCTACACTCTCCTGTCTGTCTACCTGTCTGTCTACCTGCCTGTCTACCCACCTGTCTACCTGGCTGTCTACCTGTCTGTCTACCTGCCTGGTGCTTTTCCTCTACACTCTCCTGTCTGTCTACCTGTCTGTCTACCTGCCTGTCTACCCACCTGTCTACCTGTCCGTCTACCTGTCTGTCTACCTGTCTGTCTACCTGTCTGTCTACCTGTCTGTCTACCTGCCTGGTGCTTTTCCTCTACACTCTCCTGTCTGTCTGCCTGTCTACCCACCTGTCTGCCTGTCTACCTGCCTGTCTACCTGCCTGTCTGTCTACCTGTCTGTCTACCTGTCTGTCTGCCTGTCTGTCTACCTATCTGTCTACCTGTCTGCCTGTCTACCTGCCTGTCTACCTGTCTGTCTGCCTGTCTGTCTACCTGTCTGTCTACCTGTCTGTCTACCTATCTGTCTACCTGCCTGTCTACCCACCTGTCTAACTGGCTGTCTACCTGTCTGCCTGTCTACCTGCTTGTCTACCTGCATGTCTGCCTGTCTACCTGTCTACCTGCCTGTCTACCTGTCTACCTGTCTGCCTGTCTACCTGCCTGTCTACCTGCCTGTCTACCCGCCTGTCTACCCACCTGTCTACCCACCTGTCTACCCGCCTGTCTACCCGCCTGTCTACCTGTTTGCCTGTCTGCCAATCTATCTGTCTGTCTGCCTGTCTGTCTACCTGCCTGTCTACCCGCTGTCTTCCTGCCTGTCTTCCTGTCTGTCTACCTGCCTATCTACCTGAGATCTTGGGTCTTGCTTGGACAGATTTACAGCAATGGAAGCAAGGTAAGCTCTCAGACCATCTTCTTCTTCTTTGTATATTCTTTACGTTTCAATGTTAAAGCTTAGAACCTAAGTTAGAACATTCTCCCCAAGCTTCTCCATGGGTTGTGACTCAGCTGCAGTGCTGGGTACAGTTGTAGGATGTGGTGTTAACCATAGAGAGAGAGACACAGTGGAGAACAGAAGTTTGAGAAAGAGGAGAGAGACAGAACACATAAAGGAACATGACATTCAACAGACCAATTCGGATCTGGATAAAAAATACTTGAATCAGTCATAGAGCCCATTGCCTTTTATGGTTGTGAGGTCTGGGGTCCGCTCACCAAACCAAGAATTCACAAAAATGTGACAAACACCAAATTCAATTAATATAAAATCAAAGTTTATTTGTCACATGTGCCGAATACAGACCTAACCGTGAAATGCTCAAGAAAGAAAATCAAATATTTGATCTTTTTAAGAAAATATTTACCAAATAAACTAAAGTAAAAAATTACACAATAAAATAACAATAACCAAATCAAATCAAAGTTTATTTTGTCACGTGCTGAATACAACAGGTCTAGTAGACCTCACAGTGAAATGCTGAATACAACAGGTGTAGTAGACCTCACAGTGAAATGCTGAATACAACAGGTGTAGTAGACCTCACAGTGAAATGCTGAATACAACAGGTGTAGTAGACCTCACAGTGAAATGCTGAATACAACAGGTGTAGTAGACCTCACAGTGAACTGCTGAATACAACAGGTGTAGTAGACCTCACAGTGAAATGCTGAATACAACAGGTGTAGTAGACCTCACAGTGAAATGCTGAATACAACAGGTGTAGTAGACCTCACAGTGAAATGCTGAATACAACAGGTGTAGTAGACCTTACAGTGAAATGCTGAATACAACAGGTGTAGTAGACCTTACAGTGAAATGCTGAATACAACAGGTGTAGTAGACCTTACAGTGAACTGCTGAATACAACAGGTGTAGTAGACCTTACAGTGAAATGCTGAATACAACAGGTGTAGTAGACCTCACAGTGAAATGCTGAATACAACAGGTGTAGTAGACCTCACAGTGAAATGCTGAATACAACAGGTGTAGTAGACCTCACAGTGAAATGCTGAATACAACAGGTGTAGTAGACCTCACAGTGAAATGCTGAATACAACAGGTGTGGTTGACCTCACAGTGAAATGCTGAATACAACAGGTGTAGTAGACCTTACAGTGAAATGCTAAATACAACAGGTGTAGTAGACCTTACAGTGAAATGCTGAATACAACAGGTGTAGTAGACCTCACAGTGAAATGCTGAATACAACAGGTGTAGTAGACCTTACAGTGAAATGCTGAATACAACAGGTGTAGTAGACCTCACAGTGAAATGCTGAATACAACAGGTGTAGTAGACCTCACAGTGAAATGCTGAATACAACAGGTGTAGTAGACCTCACAGTTAAATGCTGAATACAACAGGTGTAGTAGACCTCACAGTGAAATGCTGAATACAACAGGTGTAGTAGACCTGACAGTGAAATGCTGAATACAACAGGTGTAGTAGACCTCACAGTGTAATGCTGAATACAACAGGTGTAGTAGACCTTACAGTGAAATGCTGAATACAACAGGTGTAGTAGACCTTACAGTGAACTGCTGAATACAACAGGTGTAGTAGACCTTACAGTGAAATGCTGAATACAACAGGTGTAGTAGACCTCACAGTGAAATGCTGAATACAACAGGTGTCGTAGACCTCACAGTGAAATGCTGAATACAACAGGTGTAGTAGACCTCACAGTGAAATGCTGAATACTACAGGTGTAGTAGACCTCACAGTTAAATGATGAATACAACAGGTGTAGTAGACCTTACAGTGAAATGCTGAATACAACAGGTGTAGTAGACCTTACAGTGAAATGCTGAATACAACAGGTGTAGTAGACCTCACAGTGAAATGCTGAATACAACAGGTGTAGTAGACCTCACAGTGAAATGCTGAATACAACAGGTGTAGTAGACCTCACAGTGAAAGTAGACCTCACAGTGAAATGCTGAATACAACAGCATGCATTTAGTTTTACTTGCGTTTAAGAGCAGTTGGAGGCCACGGAAGGAGAGTTGTATGGCATTGAAGCTCGTCTGGAGGTTAGTTAACACAGTGTCCAAGGAGGGGCCAGAAGTATACAGAATGGTGTCGTCTGCGTAGATGTCGATCAGAGAATCACCAGCAGCAAGAGCAACATCATTGATGTATACAGGAAAGAGAGTCGGCCCGAGAATTGAACCCTGTGGCACACCCATAGAGACTGTCAGAGGTCCAGACAACAGGCCCTCCGATTTGACACACTGAACTCTATCAGAGAAGTAGTTGGTAAACCAGACAAGGCAATCATTTGAGAAACCAAGGCTGTTGAGTCTGCCAATAAGAATGTTGTGATTGACAGAGTCGAAAGCCTTGGCCAGGTCGATGAATACAGCTGCACAGTAAATGTCTTTTATCGATGGCGGTTATGATGTCGTTTAGAACCTTGAGTGTGGCTGAGGTGCACCCGTGACCGGCTCGGAAACCAGATTGCACAGCGGAGAAGGTATGGTGGAATTCGAAATGGTCAGTAATCTGTTTAACTTGGCTTTCGAAGACCTTAGAAAAACAATAGATATAGGTCTGTAGCAGTTTGGGTCTAGAGTGTCACCCACTTTGAAGAGGGGGATGACCGCGGCAGCTTTTCAATCTTTGGGAATCTCAGACGATACAAAAGAGAGGTTAAACAGGCTAGTAATAGGGGTTGCAACAATTTCGGCAGATATTTTTAGAAAGAGAGGGTCCAGATTATCTAGCCCGGCTGATTTGTAGGGGTCCAGATTTTGCAGCTCTTTCAGAACGTCAGCTATTTGGATTTGGGTAAAGGTGAAATGGTGGGGGCTTTGGCGGGTTGCTGTGGAGCATGCCGGGCAGTTGACCAGGGTAGGGGTAGCTAAGTGGAAAGCATGGCCAGACGTAGAGAAATGCTTATTGAAATTCTCAATTATCGTGGATTTATCGGTGGTAACAGTGTTTCCTAGCCTCAGAGCAGTGGGCAGCTGGGAGGAGGTGCTCTTATTCTCCATGGACTTTACAGTGTCCCAGAACTTTTTTGAGTTAGTACTACAGGATGCAAATTTCTGTTTGAAAAATCTTGCCTTAGCTTTTCTAACTGCCTGTGTATATTTGTTCCTAACTTCCCTGAACAGCTGCATATCACGGGGGCTGTTCGATGCTAATGCAGAACGCCACATGATGTTTTTGTGCTGGTCAAGGGCAGACAGGTCTGGAGTGAACCAAAGACTATATCTATTCCTAGTTCTACATTTTTTTGAGAGGGGCATGCTTATTTAAGATGGTGAGGAAGGCACTTTTAAAGAATAACGAGGCATCATCTACTGACGGGATGAGTTTTTACATTTTTTATTTCACCTTTATTTAACCAGGTAGGCTAGTTGAGAACACCTTTATTTAACCAGGGAGGCTAGTTGAGAACACCTTTATTTAACCAGGTAGGCTAGTTGAGAACACCTTTATTTAACCAGGTAGGCTAGTTGAGAACAAGTTCTCATTTACAACTGCGACCTGGCCAAGATAAAGCAAAGCAGTGTGACACATACAACAACAGAGTTACACATGGAGTAAAACAAACATACAGTCAATAATACAGTATAAACAAGTCTATATAAGATGTGAGCAAATGAGGTGAGATAAGGGAGGTAAAGGCAAAAAAGGCCATGGTGGTAAAGTAAATACAATATAGCAAGTAAAACACTGGAATGGTAGTTTTGCAGTGGAAGAATGTGCAAAGTAGAGACAGAAATAATGGCGCATCAATAATCATGGGCCAGGTTGCATAAAACATAAATACAGTACAATACAACACAATATAGTACAATAGAGTAAAGTACAGTACAATACAGTAAAGTACAGTGCAATACAGTACAATACAATACTTTACAATACAGTACAATACTTTACAATACAGCACAATACAGTAAAGTACAGTACAATACAGTACAATACAGTACAATGCAGTACAGTAAAGTACAGTACAATATAGTACAGTACAATACAGTACAATACAATATAGTACAGTACAATACAGTAAAGTACAGTATAATACAGTAAAGTACAGTACAATACAGTAAAGTACAGTACGATGCAGTACAATACAGTAAAGTGCATTACAATACAGTAAAGTGCAGTACAATACAGTGCAATACAGTACAATACAGTACAATATAATATAGTACAATATAATACAGTACAATACAATACAGTACAGTACAATATAGTAAAGCACAGTACAATACAGTACAATATAATATAGTACAATATAATAGAGTACAATACAATACAGTACAGTACAATATAGTAAAGCACAGTACAATACAGTACAATATAATACAGTACAATACAGTAAATTACAGTACAATACAGTAGATTACAGTACAATACAGTGAAGTACAGTACAATACAGTAAAGTACAGTACAATGCAGTACAATACAGTAAAGTGCAGTACAATACAGTGCAATACAGTACAATACAGTGCAATACAGTACAATACAATACTTTACAATACAGTACAATACTTTACAATACAGCACAATACAGTAAAGTACAGTACAATACAGTACAATACAGTACAATGCAGTAAAGTACAGTACAATACAATATAGTAGTACAATACAATATAGTACAGTACAATACAGTACAATACAGTAAATTACAGTACAATACAGTAAAGTACAGTACAATACAGTAAAGTACAGTAAAGTGCACTACAATACAGTGCAATACAGTACAATACAGTACAATATAGTACAATGCAATATAGTACAGTACAATATAGTACAATACAATATAGTACATTTTTACATTACATTTACATTTAAGTCATTTAGCAGACGCTCTTATCCAGAGCGACTTACAAACAGTACAATATAATACAGTACAGTACAATACAATATAGTACAATATAGTACAATATAATACAGTACAATACAGTACAATACAATATAGTACAATATAATACAGTACAATATGGTACAATACAATATAGTACAATACAGTAAAATATAATACAGTACAATACAGTAAAGTACAGTACAATACAGTACAATATAGTACAGTACAATATAGTACAGTACAATATAGTACAATACAATATAGTACAGTACAATACAGTACAATATAATGCAGTACAATACAGTACAATACAATATAGTAAAATATAGTACAATATAATACAGTACAATACAGTACAATACAATATAATACAATATAATACAGTACAATATGGTACAATACAATATAGTACAGTACAATACAGTACAATACAATATAGTACAATACAGTAAAATATAATACAGTACAATACAGTAAAGTACAGTACAATACAGTACAATATAGTACAATACAATATAGTACAGTACAATATAGTACAATACAATATAGTACAGTACAATACAGTACAATACAATATAGTACAATACAATATAGTACAATATGGTACAATACAATATAGTACAATACAGTAAAATATAATACAGTACAATACAGTAAAGTACAGTACAATACAGTACAATATAGTGCAATACAATATAGTACAGCACAATACAGTAAAGTACAGTACAATACAGTACAATATAGTACAATACAATATAGTACAGTACAATACAGTACAATACAATATAGTACAGTACAATATAGTACAATACAATATAGTACAGTACAATATAGTACAATACAATATAGTACAGTACAATATAGTACAGTACAATATAGTACAATACAATATAGTACAGTACAATATAGTACAATACAATATAGTACAGTACAATATAGTACAGTACAATATAGTACAATACAATATAGTACAGTACAATATAGTACAATACAATATAGTACAGTACAATATAGTACAATACAATATAGTACAGTACAATATAGTACAGTACAATATAGTACAATACAATATAGTACAGTACAATATAGTACAGTACAATATAGTACAGTACAATATAGTACAGTACAATATAGTACAATACAATATAGTACAGTACAATATAGTACAATACAATATAGTACAGTACAATATAGTACAATACAATACAGTACAATACAATACAGTACAATACAGTACAATACAGTACAATACAATACAGTACAATACAGTACAATATAGTACAATACAATATAGTACAGTACAGTGCCCTGCAGAAGGAAATACCTTGCTTTATTCTCTCTACTCTCTCTGATGACTCATATACTTTCTGTCAGCTTGAGGAAGTTGGACCGAACAAGGCTAGTTTGTTCGTTTCCAGCCAGACGCACTGCTCGATGTGTGTGTGTGTGTGTGTGTGTGTGTGTGTGTGTGTGTGTGTGTGTGTGTGTGTGTGTGTGTGTGTGTTCTGTAATAGCCTCATAGAGCAACATGAGATTATAGAATTATGTTCAGGTCAGTGGAGGCTGGATTCATGTAGACTAGGAGAGGGGGAGGGGAGTGAGTGAGGAGGGGTGGACTTGACGTATCCTTGGCATGGCAAAAGGGAGGGGTACGGAGAGGTGAAGGGGGAGAGGGAGGGAGGGGAGAGGAGAGAGAGAAGGGAGGGATAAGGACTATGATGCATGGCAGTTCAGATTATTGGTGTAAGTAGAGGGGGGAGGAGGGGGTGGGAGAAGGGAGGAGAGGAGGGAGAGAAGGGAGGGTAAGGAGAGGTGAGGGGGAGGAGAGGAGGGAGAGAAGGGAAGGGGAGGAGAGAGAGAAGGGGAGGAGAGGAGGGAGAGAAGGGAGGGTAAGGAGAGTTGGAGGGGGAGGAGAGGAGGGAGAGAAGGGAAGGGGAGGAGAGAGAGAAGGGGAGGAGAGGAGGGAGAGAAGGGAGGGGAAGGAGAGGAGAGGGGGAGGAGAGGGAGAGAAGGGAAGGGGAGGAGAGAGAGAAGGGGAGGAGAGGAGGGAGAGAAGGGAGGGGTAAGGACTATGATGCATGGCAGTTCAGATTATTGGTGTAAGTAGAGGGGGAGGAGGGGTGGGAGAAGGGAGGAGAGGGAGGGAGAGAAGGGAGGGTAAGGAGAGGTGAGGGGGAGGAGAGGGAGGGAGAGAAGGGAAGGGGAGGAGAGAGAGAAGGGGAGGAGAGGAGGGAGAGAAGGGAGGGTAAGGAGAGGTGAGGGGGAGGAGAGGGAGAGAAGGGAAGGGGAGGAGAGAGAGAAGGGGAGGAGAGGAGGGAGAGAAGGGGAGGAGAGGGAGGGAGAGAAGGGAGGGTAAGGAGAGGAGAGGGGGAGGAGAGGGAGAGAAGGGAAGGGGAGGAGAGAGAGAAGGGGAGGAGAGGAGGGAGAGAAGGGAGGGTAAGGAGAGGTGGAGGGGGAGGAGAGGAGGGGGGTAAGGAGAGGTGGAGGGGAAGGAGAGAAGGGGGGTAGGGATGGAGGGGTGAAGGGGAGGAGAGGAGAGAGAGAAGGAGGGGTAAGGAGAGGTGGAGGGGAGGGAGAGAAGGGGGTAGGGAGGGAGGGGTGAAGGGGAGGAGAGGAGAGGAGAGAGAGAAGGGGGGTAAGGAGGGAGGGGTGAAGGGGGAGGAGAGGAGAGAGAGAAGGGGGGTAAGGAGAGGTGGAGGGGAGGGAGAGAAGGGGGGTAGGGAGGGGTGACGGGGAGGAGAGGAGAGAGAGAGAAGGAGGGGTGAAGGGGAGGAGAGGAGAGGAGAGAGAGAGGGGTAAGGAGGGAGGGGTGAAGGGGGAGGAGAGGAGAGAGAGAAGGGGGTAAGGAGAGGAGGAGGGGAGGGAGAGAAGGGGGTAAGGAGAGGTGGAGGGGAGGGTCGAGAAGGGTGGGTAGGGAGGGGTGAAGGGGGAGGAGAGGAGAGAGAGAAGGGGGGGTAAGGAGAGGTGGAGGGGAGGGAGAGAAGGGGGGTAGGGAGGGAGGGGTGAAGGGGGAGGAGAGGAGAGAGAGAAGGGGGGTAAGGAGAGATAAGGAGAGGTGGAGGGAGGGGTGAAGGGGGAGGGGAGGAGAGAGAGAGATAAGGGGGTAAGGAGAGGTGGAGGGGAGGGAGAGAAGGAGGTAGGGAGGGAATGGTGAAGGGGGAGGAGATGAGAGGAGAGAGAGAAGGAGGGGTAAGGACTATGATGCTGAGTTATGACCCTGATAGACATTATTAATGCTTGTTTGTCTGGATTAACTCTTAGGATGTGATCTGTACTATTTAATGTAACCTTTATTTAACCAGGCAAGTCAGTTTAAGAACAAATTCTTATTTTCAATGACGGCCTAGGAACAGTGGGTTAACTGCCTGTTCAGGGGCAGAACGACAGTTTTGTACCTTGTCAGCTCAAGGGTTTGAACACTCTAACCACTAGGCTACCCTGCCGCCTCTACACTCTAACCACTAGGCTACCTGCCACCTCTACACTCTAACCACTAGGCTACCTGCCACCTCTACACTCTAACCACTAGGCTACCTTCCACCTCTACACTCTAACCACTAGGCTACCTGCCACCTCTACACTCTAACCACTAGGCTACCTGCCACCTCTACACTCTAACCACTAGGCTACCTGTCACCTCTACACTCTAACCACTAGGCTACCTGCCACCTCTACACTCTAACCACTAGGCTACCTTCCACCTCTACACTCTAACCACTAGGCTACCTGCCACCTCTACACTCTAACCACTAGGCTACCTGCCACCTCTACACTCTAACCACTAGGCTACCTGCCACCTCTACACTCTAACCACTAGGCTACCTGCCTCCTCTACACTCTAACCACTAGGCTACCTGCCACCTCTACACTCTAACCACTAGGCTACCTGCCACCTCTACACTCTAACCACTAGGCTACCTGCCACCTCTACACTCTAACCACTAGGCTACCTGCCACCTCTACACTCTAACCACTAGGCTACCTTCCACCTCTACACTCTAACCACTAAGCTACCTGCCACCTCTACACTCTAACCACTAGGCTACCTTCCACCTCTACACTCTAACCACTAGACTACCTGCCACCTCTACACTCTAATCACTAGGCTACCTTCCACCTCTACGCTCTAATCACTAGGCTACCTTCCACCTCTACACTCTAACCACTAGGCTACCTGCCACCTCTACACTCTAACCACTAGGCTACCTGCCTCCTCTACACTCTAACCACTAGGCTACCTGCCACCTCTACACTCTAACCACTAGGCTACCTGCCACCTCTACACTCTAACCACTAGGCTACCTGCCACCTCTACACTCTAACCACTAGGCTACCTGCCACCTCTACACTCTAACCACTAGGCTACCTTCCACCTCTACACTCTAACCACTAAGCTACCTGCCACCTCTACACTCTAACCACTAGGCTACCTTCCACCTCTACACTCTAACCACTAGACTACCTGCCACCTCTACACTCTAATCACTAGGCTACCTTCCACCTCTACGCTCTAATCACTAGGCTACCTTCCACCTCTACACTCTAACCACTAGGCTACCTGCCACCTCTACACTCTAACTACTAGGCTACCTGCCTCCTCTACAATCTAACCACTAGGCTACCTGCCTCCTCTACACTCTAACCACTAGGCTACCTGCCTCCTCTACACTCTAACCACTAGGCTACCTGCCACCTCTACACTCTAACCACTAGGCTACCCTGCCGCCCTACGCTCTAATCACTAGGCTACCTTCCACCTCTACACTCTAACCACTAGGCTACCTGCCACCTCTACACTCTAACCACTAGGCTACCTGCCACCTCTACACTCTAACCACTAGGCTACCTGCCTCCTCTACACTCTAACCACTAGACTTCCTGCCACCTCTACACTCTAACCACTAGGCTACCCTGCCGCCCCAATAGGATATTAAATCTCCACTCTGGAATCTGTGGTCTCCTCTCTGTGAATCTGTGCCAGGGCAGCAGCTACTCTTCCTGGGGTTTATTATGGATCCCCATTAGTTCCTGCCAAGACAGCAGCTACTCTTCCTGGGGTTTATTATGGATTCCCATTAGTTCCTGCCAAGGCAGCAGCTACTCTTCCTGGGGTTTATTATGGATGCCCATTAGTTCCTGCCAAGGCAGCAGCTACTCTTCCTGGGGTTTATTATGGATCCCCATTAGTTCCTGCCGAGGCAGCAGCTACTCTTCCTGGGGTTTATTATGGATCCCCATTAGTTCCTGTCAAGGCAGCAGCTACTCTTCCTGGGGTTTATTATAGATCCCCATTAGTTCCTGCCAAGGCAGCAGCTACTCTTCCTGGGGTTTATTATGGATCCCCATTAGTTCCTGCCAAGGCAGCAGCTACTCTTCCTGGGTTCCAGCAACATAAGACAGTTACTTATAGTTTAAAATACTACATGACATACATAGACCTACCTTGTTAATAGTGTTGTTAAGAAGGTGGAAACTAGGACCTGCCTTGTTGATAGTGTTGTTAAGAAGGTAGAAACTAGGGCCTGAAGGACCTGCCTTGTTGATAGTGTTGTTAAGAAGTAGAAACTAGGACCTGAAGGACCTGCCTTGTTGATAGTGTTGTTAAGAAGTAGAGACTAGGACCTGTAGGATCTGCCTTGTTGATAGTGTTGTTAAGAAGGTAGAAACTAGGGCCTGTAGGACCTGCCTTGTTGATAGTGTTGTTAAGAAGGTAGAAACTAGGACCTGCCTTGTTAATAGTGTTGTTAAGAAGGTAGAAACTTGGGCCTGTAGGACCTGCCTTGTTGATAGTGTTGTTAAGAAGGTAGAAACTAGGGCCTGTAGGACCTGCCTTGTTGATAGTGTTGTTAAGAAGGTAGAAACTAGGGCCTGTAGGACCTGCCTTGTTGATAGTGTTGTTAAGAAGGTAGAAACTAGGACCTGCCTTGTTAATAGTGTTGTTAAGAAGGTAGAAACTTGGGCCTGTAGGACCTGCCTTGTTGATAGTGTTGTTAAGAAGGTAGAAACTAGGGCCTGTAGAACCTGCCTTGTTGATAGTGTTGTTAAGAAGGTAGAAACTAGGGCCTGTAGGACCTGCCTTGTTGATAGTGTTGTTAAGAAGTTAGAAACTAGGGCCTGTAGGACCTGCCTTGTTGATAGTGTTGTTTAGAAGGTAGAAACTAGGGCCTGTTGGACCTGCCTTGTTGATAGTGTTGTTAAGAAGGTAGAAACTAGGGCCTGTAGGACCATGACAGTTCTCAATTTCCACATTATTTATTACAAGATTCAGTTGAGGTTTATGGTTGTTAGTGAATGATTTGTCCCAAATACAATGCTTTTAGTTTTTTTTTTTATATTTGTGAATGCTTGGGGCGTGCATAAAGATGGAGGAATTCAGTTATGATGTCATAGTTGGAGCACTATCCACAGAGTTTGTAAACTACTACGTGCGGCATGGTTCAATGTTCCTGTAAATTAGCACAAAATGTACCTTTTTTCGTTCCTTCAGATTGTCTCCGTCTTGGGGCTAGAACTGGGATCATGTATACTAGAGCACAAACAGAGTCACGGAGAGAAGTGAGCAGTCAGGCCAGGTTAGTAAACCAGGTTAGTAAACCAGGTTAGTAAACAAGGTTAGTAAACAAGGTTAGTAAACCAGGTTAGTAAACCAGGTTAGTAAACCAGGTTAGTAAACAAGGTTAGTAAACAAGGTTAGTAAACAAGGTTAGTAAACCAGGTTAGTTAACCAGGTTAGTAAACCAGGTTAGTTAACCAGGTTAGTAAACAAGGTTAGTAAACAAGGTTAGTAAACAAGGTTAGTAAACCAGGTTAGTAAACCAGGTTAGTAAACCAGGTTAGTTAACCAGGTTAGTAAACCAGGTTAGTAAACAAGGTTAGTAAACCAGGTTAGTTAACCAGGTTAGTAAACCAGGTTAGTAAACCAGGTTAGTAAACAAGGTTAGTAAACCAGGTTAGTTAACCAGGTTAGTAAACCAGGTTAGTAAACAAGGTTAGTAAACAAGGTTAGTAAACAAGGTTAGTAAACCAGGTTAGTTAACCAGGTTAGTAAACCAGGTTAGTTAACCAGGTTAGTAAACCAGGTTAGTAAACAAGGTTAGTAAACAAGGTTAGTAAACAAGGTTAGTAAACCAGGTTAGTAAACCAGGTTAGTTAACCAGGTTAGTAAACCAGGTTAGTAAACAAGGTTAGTAAACCAGGTTAGTTAACCAGGTTAGTAAACCAGGTTAGTAAACCAGGTTAGTAAACAAGGTTAGTAAACCAGGTTAGTAAACCAGGTTAGTAAACCAGGTTAGTAAACAAGGTTAGTAAACCAGGTTAGTAAACCAGGTTAGTAAACAAGGTTAGTAAACAAGGTTAGTTAACCAGGTTAGTAAACAAGGTTAGTAAACAAGGTTAGTAAACCAGGTTAGTTAACCAGGTTAGTAAACAAGGTTAGTAAACAAGGTTAGTAAACAAGGTTAGTAAACCAGGTTAGTAAACAAGGTTAGTAAACAAGGTTAGTAAACCAGGTTAGTAAACAAGGTTAGTAAACCAGGTTAGTAAACAAGGTTAGTAAACCAGGTTAGTAAACCAGGTTAGTTAACCAGGTTAGTAAACAAGGTTAGTAAACAAGGTTACTAAACAAGGTTAGTAAACAAGGTTACTAAACAAGGTTAGTAAACAAGGTTAGTAAACAAGGTTAGTAAACAAGGTTAGTTAACCAGGTTAGTAAACCAGGTTAGTAAACCAGGTTAGTAAACAAGGTTAGTAAACAAGGTTAGTAAACCAGGTTAGTAAACAAGGTTAGTAAACCAGGTTAGTAAACAAGGTTAGTAAACCAGGTTAGTAAACCAGGTTAGTTAACCAGGTTAGTAAACAAGGTTAGTAAACAAGGTTACTAAACAAGGTTACTAAACAAGGTTAGTAAACAAGGTTAGTAAACAAGGTTAGTTAACCAGGTTAGTTAACCAGGTTAGTAAACCAGGTTAGTAAACCAGGTTAGTAAACAAGGTTAGTAAACCAGGTTAGTAAACCAGGTTAGTAAACAAGGTTAGTAAACCAGGTTAGTAAACAAGGTTAGTAAACCAGGTTAGTAAACAAGGTTAGTAAACAAGGTTAGTAAACAAGGTTAGTAAACAAGGTTAGTTAACCAGGTTAGTAAACAAGACGTTTGTGGTAAGTACATGGGGGTCGCTGTTGATCCCCCCCCTGATCTGTAATATGGTCATGATCTGGAATCACTGATCTGGAATCACTGGTCCGGAATCACTGGTCCGGAATCACTGGTCTGGAATCACTAGTCCGGAATCACTGGTCCAGAATCACTGGTCCAGAATCACTGGTCCGGAATCACTGGTCTGGAATCACTGGTCTGGAATCACTGGTCCGGAATCACTGGTCCGGAATCACTGGTCCGGAATCACTGGTCCGGAATCACTGGTCTGGAATCACTGGTCCGGAATCACTGGTCCGGAATCACTGGTCCGGAATCACTGGTCCGGAATCACTGGTCCGGAATCACTGGTCTGGAATCACTGGTCCGGAATCACTGGTCCGGAATCACTGGTCTGGAATCACTGGTCTGGAATCACTGGTCTGGAATCACTGGTCTGGAATCACTGGCCTGGAATCACTGGTCTGGAATCACTGGTCCGGAATCACTGGTCCGGAATCACTGGTCTGGAATCACTGGTCTGGAATCACTGGTCCGGAATCACTGGTCTGGAATCACTGGTCTGGAATCACTGGTCTGGAATCACTGGTCTGGAATCACTGGTCCGGAATCACTGGTCTGGAATCACTGGTCTGGAATCACTGGTCTGGTATCACTGGTCTGGAATCACTGGTCTGGAATCACTGGTCTGGAATCACTGGTCCGGAATCACTGGTCCGGAATCACTGGTCTGGAATACTGGTCTGGAATCACTGGTCTGGAATACTGGTCTGGAATCACTGGTCTGGAATACTGGTCTGGAATCACTGGTCTGGAATCACTGGTCTGGAATCACTGGTCCGGAATCACTGGTCCGGAATCACTGGTCTGGAATACTGGTCTGGAATCACTGGTCTGGAATCACTGGTCTGGAATCACTGGTCTGGAATCACTGGTCTGGAATCACTGGTCCGGAATCACTGGTCTGGAATCACTGGTCTGGAATACTGGTCTGGAATCACTGGTCTGGAATACTGGTCTGGAATCACTGGTCTGGAATCACTGGTCTGGAATCACTGGTCTGGAATCACTCGTCTGGTATCACTGGTCTGGAATCACTGGTCTGGAATCACTGGTCTGGAATCACTGGTCTGGAATCACTGGTCTGGAATACTGGTCTGGAATCACTGGTCTGGAATACTGGTCTGGAATCACTGGTCTGGAATCACTGGTCTGGAATCACTGGTCTGGAATCACTGGTCTGGAATCACTGGTCTGGAATCACTCGTCTGGTATCACTGGTCTGGAATCACTG
>NW_026278376.1:0-40000 GCF_023373465.1 Oncorhynchus keta | reverse complement strand
TTGTGTTAACCCTGTCCAGCTACTGACCGTGTTGTGTTAACCCTGTCCAGCTACTGACCGTGTTGTGTTAACCTTGTCCAGCTACATTGTGTAAACCCTGTCCAGCTACATTGTGTTAACCCCGTCCAGCTACTGACCGTGTTGTGTTAACCCTGTCCAGCTACATTGTGTTAACCCTGTCCAGCTACTCACTGTGTGGTGTTAACCCTGTCCAGCTACTGACCGTGTTGTGTTAACCCTGTCCAGCTACTGACAGTGTTGTGTTAACCCTGTCCAGCTACTGACCGTGTGGTGTTAACCCTGTCCAGCTACATTGTGTTAACCCTGTCCAGCTACTGACTGTGTTGTGTTAACCCTGTCCAGCTACATTGTGTTAACCCCGTCCAGCTACTGACCGTGTTGTGTTAACCCTGTCCAGCTACTGACAGTGTGGTCTTAACCCTGTCCAACTACTGACCGTGTGGTGTTAACCCTGCCCAGCTACTGACCGTGTTGTGTTAACCCTGTCCAGCTACATTGTGTTAACCCCGTCCAGCTACTGACCGTGTTGTGTTAACCCTGTCCAGCTACTGACCGTGTTGTGTTAACCCTGTCCAGCTACTGACCGTGTTGTGTTAACCCTGTCCAGCTACTGACCGTGTTGTGTTAACCCTGTCCAGCTACTGACCGTGTTGTGTTAACCCTGTCCAGCTACATTGTGTTAACCCCGTCCAGCTACTGACCGTGTTGTGTTAACCCTGTCCAGCTACTGACCGTGTTGTGTTAACCCTGTCCAGCTACTGACCGTGTTGTGTTAACCCTGTCCAGCTACATTGTGTTAACCCTGTCCAGCTACTGACCGTGTTGTGTTAACCCTGTCCAGCTACTGACCGTGTTGTGTTAACCCTGTCCAGCTACATTGTGTTAACCCTGTCCAGCTACTTTGTGTTAACCCTGTCCAGCTACTGACCGTGTTGTGTTAACCCTGTCCAGCTACTGACCGTGTGGTGTTAACCCTGTCCAGCTACTGACCGTGTTGTGTTAACCCTGTCCAGCTACATTGTGTTAACCCTGTCCAGATACTGACCGTGTTGTGTTAACCCTGTCCAGCTACATTGTGTTAAACCTGTCCAGCTACATTGTGTTAACCCTGTCCAACTACTGACCGTGTTGCGTTAACCCTGTCCAGCTACATTGTGTTAACCCTGTCCAGCTACTGACCGTGTTGTGTTAACCCTGTGCAATTAATGAACGTGTGGTGTTAACCCCGTCCAGCTACTGACCGTGTTGTGTTAACCCTGTCCAGCTACATTGTGTTAACCCTGTCCAACTACTGACCGTGTTGTGTTAACCCTGTCCAGCTACATTGTGTTAACCCTGTCCAGCTACTGACAGTGTTGTGTTAACCCTGTCCAGCTACATTGTGTTAACCCTGTCCAGCAACATTGTGTTAACCCTGTCCAGCTACTGACCGTGTTGTGTTAACCCTGTTCAGCTACTGACTGTGTTGTGTTAACCCTGTCCAGCTACATTGTGTTAACCCTGTCCAGCTACATTGTGTTAACAATGTCCAGCTACTGACCGTGTGGTGTTAACCCTGTCCAGCTACATTGTGTTAACCCTGTCCAGCTACATTGTGTTAACCCTGTCCAGCTACTGACCGTGTTGTGTTAACCCTGTCCAGCTACATTGTGTTAACCCTGTCCAGCTACATTGTGTTAACCCTGTCCAGCTACTGACCGTGTTGTGTTAACCCTGTTCAGCTACTGACTGTGTTGTGTTAACCCTGTCCAGCTACATTGTGTTAACCCTGTCCAGCTACATTGTGTTAACCCTGTCCAGCTACTGACCGTGTGGTGTTAACCCTGTCCAGCTACATTGTGTTAACCCTGTCCAGCTTCATTGAGTTAACCCTGTCCAGCTACTGGCCGTGTTGTGTTAACCCTGTCCAGCTACATTGTGTTAACCCTGTCCAGCTACATTGTGTTAACCCTGTCCAGCTACTGACCGTGTTGTGTTAACCCTGTTCAGCTACTGACTGTGTTGTGTTAACCCTGTCCAGCTACATTGTGTGAACCCTGTCCAGCTACATTGTGTTAACCCTGTCCAGCTACTGACCGTGTGGTGTTAACCCTGTCCAGCTACATTGTGTTAACCCTGTCCAGCTACATTGTGTTAACCCTGTCCAGCTACTGACCGTGTTGTGTTAACCCTGTCCAGCTACTGACAGTGTGGTCTTAACCCTGTCCAACTACTGACCGTGTGGTGTTAACCCTGCCCAGCTACTGACCGTGTTGTGTTAACCCTGTCCAGCTACATTGTGTTAACCCCGTCCAGCTACTGACCGTGTTGTGTTAACCCTGTCCAGCTACTGACCGTGTTGTGTTAACCCTGTCCAGCTACTGACCGTGTTGTGTTAACCCTGTCCAGCTACTGACCGTGTTGTGTTAACCCTGTCCAGCTACTGACCGTGTTGTGTTAACCCTGTCCAGCTACATTGTGTTAACCCTGTCCAGCTACTGACCGTGTTGTGTTAACCCTGTCCAGCTACTGACCGTGTTGTGTTAACCCTGTCCAGCTACTGACCGTGTTGTGTTAACCCTGTCCAGCTACATTGTGTTAACCCTGTCCAGCTACTGACCGTGTTGTGTTAACCCTGTCCAGCTACTGACCGTGTTGTGTTAACCCTGTCCAGCTACATTGTGTTAACCCTGTCCAGCTACTGACCGTGTTGTGTTAACCCTGTCCAGCTACATTGTGTTAACCCTGTCCAGCTACTGACCGTGTTGTGTTAACCCTGTCCAGCTACTGACCGTGTTGTGTTAACCCTGTCCAGCTACTGACCGTGTGGTGTTAACCCTGTCCAGCTACTGACCGTTGTGTTAACCCTGTCCAGCTACATTGTGTTAACCCTGTCCAGCTACTGACCGTGTTGTGTTAACCCTGTCCAGCTACATTGTGTTAAACCTGTCCAGCTACATTGTGTTAACCCTGTCCAGCTACTGACCGTGTTGTGTTAACCCTGTCCAGCTACATTGTGTTAACCCTGTCCAGCTACTGACCGTGTTGTGTTAACCCTGTCCAGCTACTTGTGTTAACCCTGTCCAGCTACATTGTGTTAACCCTGTCCAACTACTGACCGTGTGTCCAGCTACATTGTGTTAACCCTGTCCAGCTACTGACAGTGTTGTGTTAACCCTGTCCAGCTACATTGTGTTAACCCTGTCCAGCTACATTGTGTTAACCCTGTCCAGCTACTGACCGTGTTGTGTTAACCCTGTCCAGCTACTGACTGTGTTGTGTTAACCCTGTCCAGCTACATGTGTTAACCCTGTGTACTGTGTTAACCCCTGTCCAGCTACATTGTGTTAACCCTGTCCAGCTACTGACCGTGTTGTGTTAACCCTGTCCAGCTACATTGTGTTAACCCTGTCCAGCTACTGACCCTGTGTTGTGTTAACCCTGTCCAGCTACTGACCGTGTGTTAACCCTGTCCAGCTACATTGTGTCCAGCTACATTGTGTAACCCTGTCCAGCTACTGACCGTGTTGTGTTAACCCTGTCCAGCTACTGACCGTGTTGTGTTAACCCTGTCCAGCTACATTGTGTTAACCCTGTCCAGCTACATTGTGTTAACCCTGTAGCTACCCTGTCCAGCTACTGACCGTGTGGTGTTAACCCTGTCCAGCTACATTGTGTTAACCCTGTCCAGCTACATTGTGTTAACCCTGTCCAGCTACTGACCGTGTTGTGTTAACCCTGTCCAGCTACATTGTGTTAACCCTGTCCAGCTACATGTGTGTTAACCCTGTCCAGCTACTGACCGTGTTGTGTTAACCCTGTCCAGCTACTGACCGTGAACCCTGTCCAGTGTTGTGTTAACCCTGTCCAGCTACATTGTGTTAACCCTGTCCAGCTACTGATTGTGTTAACCCTGTCCAGCTACTGACCGTGTTGTGTTAACCCTGTCCAGCTACATTGTGTTAACCCTGTCCAGCTACATTGTGTTAACCCTGTCCAGCTACTGACCGTGTTGTGTTAACCCTGTCCAGCTACTGACCGTGTGTGTTAACCCTGTCCAGCTACTGACCGTTGTGTTAACCCTGTCCAGCTACATTGTGTTAACCCTGTCCAGCTACTGACCGTGTTGTGTTAACCCTGTCCAGCTACTGAACCTGTCCAGCTACATTGTGTTAACCCTGTCCAGCTACTGATTGTGTTAACTACCTGTCCAGCTACTGACCGTGTACTGTGTTGTGTTAACCCTGTCCAGCTACCCCTGTCCAGCTACACCGTGTGTGTTAACCCTGTCCAGCTACTGACCGTGTGTTAACCCTGTCCAGCTACATTGTGTTAACCCTGTCCAGCTACTGTGTTAACCCTGTCCAGCTACATTGTGTTAACCCTGTCCAGCTACTGACCGTGTGTGTTAACCCTGTCCAGCTACATTGTGTTAACCCTGTCCAGCTACATTGTGTTAACCCTGTCCAGCTACTGACCGTGTTGTGTTAACCCTGTCCAGCTACTGACCGTGTTGTGTTAACCCTGTCCAGCTACTGACCGTGTTGTGTTAACCCTGTCCAGCTACATTGTGTTAACCTGTCCAGCTACTGACCGTGTGTGTTAACCCTGTCCAGCTACATTGTGTTAACCCTGTCCAGCTACTGTGTTAACCCTGTCCAGCTACATTGTGTTAACCCTGTCCAGCTACTGACCGTGTTGTGTTAACCCTGTCCAGCTACATTGTGTTAACCCTGTCCAGCTACATTGTGTTAACCCTGTCCAGCTACTGACCGTGTTGTGTTAACCCTGTTCAGCTACTGACTGTGTTGTGTTAACCCTGTCCAGCTACATTGTGTTAACCCTGTCCAGCTACATTGTGTTAACCCTGTCCAGCTACTGACCGTGTGGTGTTAACCCTGTCCAGCTACATTGTGTTAACTCTGTCCAGCTACATTGTGTTAACCCTGTCCAGCTACTGACCGTGTTGTGTTAACCCTGTCCAGCTACATTGTGTTAACCCTGTCCAGCTACCCTGTGTTAACCCTGTCCAGCTACTGACATTGTGTTAACCCTGTCCAGCTACTGACCGTGTTGTGTTAACCCTGTCCAGCTACTGACCGTGTTGTGTTAACCTGTCCAGCTACATTGTGTTAACCCTGTCCAGCTACATTGTGTTAACCCTGTCCAGCTACTGACCGTGTGTGTTAACCCTGTCCAGCTACTGAACCCTGTCCAGCTACTGACCGTGTTGTGTTAACCCTGTCCAGCTACTGACCGTGTTGTGTTAACCCTGTCCAGCTACTGACCGTGTGTGTTAACCCTGTCCAGCTACATTGTGTTAACCCTGTCCAGCTACTGACCGTGTTGTGTTAACCCTGTCCAGCTACTGACCGTGTTGTGTTAACCCTGTCCAGCTACTGACCGTGTGGTGTTAACCCTGTCCAGCTACATTGTGTTAACCCTGTCCAGCTACATTGTGTTAACCCTGTCCAGCTACTGACCGTGTTGTGTTAACCCTGTCCAGCTACTGACCGTGTGCTGTTAACCCTGTCCAGCTACTGACCGTGTTGTGTTAACCCTGTCCAGCTACATTGTGTTAACCCTGTCCAGCTACTGACCGTGTTGTACATAACCCTGTCCAGCTACATTGTGTTAACCCTGTCCAGCTACATTGTGTTAACCCTGTCCAGCTACTGACCGTGTTGTGTTAACCCTGTCCAGCTACATTGTGTTAACCCTGTCCAGCTACATTGTGTTAACCCCGTCCAGCTACTGACCGTGTTGTGTTAACCCTGTCCAGCTACTGACCGTGTTGTGTTAACCCTGTCCAGCTACTGACCGTGTTAACCCTGTCCAGCTACATTGTGTTAACCCTGTCCAGCTACTGACCGTGTTGTGTTAACCCTGTCCAGCTACATTGTGTTAACCCTGTCCAGCTACTGACCGTGTTGTGTTAACCCTGTCCAGCTACTGACCGTGTTGTGTTAACCCTGTCCAGCTACTGACCGTGTGTGTTAACCCTGTCCAGCTACTGACCGTGTTGTGTTAACCCTGTCCAGCTACTGACCGTGTTGTGTTAACCCTGTCCAGCTACATTGTGTTAACCCTGTCCAGCTACTGACCGTGTTGTGTTAACCCTGTCCAGCTACTGACCGTGTGTGTTAACCCTGTCCAGCTACTGACCGTGTTGTGTTAACCCTGTCCAGCTACATTGTGTTAACCCTGTCCAGCTACTGACCGTGTTGTGTTAACCCTGTCCAGCTACACCGTGTGTGTTAACCCTGTCCAGCTACATTGTGTTAACCCTGTCCAGCTACTGACCGTGTTGTGTTAACCCTGTCCAGCTACATTGTGTTAACCCTGTCCAGCTACTGACCGTGTGTGTTAACCCTGTCCAGCTACACCGTGCTGTGTTAACCCTGTCCAGCTACTGTCCGTGTTGTGTTAACCCTGTCCAGCTACTGACCGTGTTGTGTTAACCCTGTCCAGCTACATTGTGTTAACCCTGTCCAGCTACTGACCGTGTTGTGTTAACCCTGTCCAGCTACATTGTGTTAACCCTGTGTTTGTGTTAACCCTGTCCAGCTACTGACCGTGTTGTGTTAGCTACATTGTGTTAACCCTGTCCAGCTACTGACCGTGTTGTGTTAACCCTGTCCAGCTACTGACCGTGTGTTAACCCTGTCCAGCTTAACCCTGTCCAGCTACCCTGTCCAGCTACTGACCGTGCTTTGTGTTAACCCTGTCCAGCTACATTGTGTTAACCCTGTCCAGCTACTGACCGTGTTTAACCCTGTTAACCCTGTCCAGCTACATTGTGTTAACATTGTGTTAACCTGTCCAGCTACTGACCGTGTTGTGTTAACCCTGTCCAGCTACTGACCGTGTTGTGTTAACCCTGTCCAGCTACTGACCGTGTTGTGTTAACCCTGTCCAGCTACATTGTGTTAACCCTGTTGTGTTAACCCTGTCCAGCTACATGTCCAGCTACTGACCGTGTGTTAACCCTGTCCAGCTACTGACCGTTGTGTTAACCCTGTCCAGCTACTGACCGTGTTGTGTTAACCCTGTCCAGCTACTGTGTTAACCCTGTCCAGTGTTAACCCTGTCCAGCTACATTGTGTTAACCCTGTCCAGCTACTGACCGTGTTGTGTTAACCCTGTCCAGCTACTGACCGTGTGTGTTAACCCTGTCCAGCTACATTGTGTTAACCCTGTCCAGCTACTGACCGTGTTGTGTTAACCCTGTCCAGCTACTGACCGTGAACCCTGTCCAGCTACTGACCGTGTGTGTTAACCCTGTCCAGCTAACCGTGTGTGTTAACCCTGTCCAGCTACATTGTGTTAACCCTGTCCAGCTACTGACCGTGTTGTGTTAACCCTGTCCAGCTACATTGTGTTAACCCTGTCCAGCTACATTGTGTTAACCCTGTCCAGCTACTGACCGTGTTAACCCTGTCCAGCTACATTGTGTTAACCCTGTCCAGCTACATTGTGTTAACCCTGTCCAGCTACTGACCGTGTTGTGTTAACCCTGTCCAGCTACTGACCGTGTTGTGTTAACCCTGTCCAGCTACTGACCGTTGTGTTAACCCTGTCCAGCTACATTGTGTTAACCCTGTCCAGCTACTGACCGTGTTGTGTTAACCCTGTCCAGCTACATGTGTTAACCCTGTCCAGCTGTGTTGTGTTAACCCTGTCCAGCTACTGACCGTGTTAACCCTGTCCAGCTACATTGTGTTAACCCTGTCCAGCTACTGACCGTGTGTGTTAACCCTGTCCAGCTACTGACCGTGTTGTGTTAACCCTGTCCAGCTACATTGTGTTAACCCTGTCCAGCTACTGACCGTGTCCAGCTACATTGTGTTAACCCTGTCCAGCTACTGAACCGTGCTACTGACCGTGTGTTAACCCTGTCCAGCTACTGACCGTGTGTGTTAACCCTGTCCAGCTAACCCCCTGTCCAGCTACATGAACCCTGTCCAGCTACTGACCGTGTGTGTTAACCCTGTCCAGCTACTGATTGTGTTAACCCTGTCCAGCTACTGACCGTTGTGTTAACCCTGTCCAGCTACTGTCCAGCTACTGACCCTGTCCAGCTACATTGTTAACCCTGTCCAGCTACTGACCGTGTTGTGTTAACCCTGTCCAGCTACATTGTGTTAACCCTGTCCAGCTACTGACCGTGTTGTGTTAACCCTGTCCAGCTACTGACCGTGTGTCCCTGTCCAGCTACTGTGTTACCGTGTGGTGTTAACCCTGTCCAGCTACACCGTGTGTGTTAACCCTGTCCAGCTACTGTTATGTGTGTTAACCCTGTCCAGCTACTGACCGTGTTGTGTTAACCCTGTCCAGCTACATTGTGTTAACCCTGTCCAGCTACATTGTGTTAACCCTGTCCAGCTACTGACCGTGTTGTGTTAACCCTGTCCAGCTACTGACTGTGTTGTGTTAACCCTGTCCAGCTACATGACCGTGTTAACCCTGTCCAGCTACATTGTGTTAACCCTGTCCAGCTACTGACCGTGTGGTGTTAACCCTGTCCAGCTACATTGTGTTAACCCTGTCCAGCTTCATTGAGTTAACCCTGTCCAGCTACTGACCGTGTTGTGTTAACCCTGTCCAGCTACATTGTGTTAACCCTGTCCAGCTACATTGTGTTAACCCTGTCCAGCTACTGACCGTGTTGTGTTAACCCTGTTCAGCTACTGACTGTGTTGTGTTAACCCTGTCCAGCTACATTGTGTGAACCCTGTCCAGCTACATTGTGTTAACCCTGTCCAGCTACTGACCGTGTGGTGTTAACCCTGTCCAGCTACATTGTGTTAACCCTGTCCAGCTACATTGTGTTAACCCTGTCCAGCTACTGACCGTGTTGTGTTAACCCTGTCCAGCTACATTGTGTTAACCCTGTCCAGCTACATTGTGTTAACCCCGTCCAGCTACTGACCGTGTTGTGTTAACCCTGTCCAGCTACTGACCGTGTTGTGTTAACCCTGTCCAGCTACTGACCGTGTGGTGTTAACCCTGTCCAGCTACATTGTGTTAACCCTGTCCAGCTTCATTGTGTTAACCCTGTCCAGCTACTGACCGTGTTGTGTTAACCCTGTCCAGCTACATTGTGTTAACCCTGTCCAGCTACATTGTGTTAACCCTGTCCAGCTACTGACCGTGTTGTGTTAACCCTGTTCAGCTACTGACTGTGTTGTGTTAACCCTGTCCAGCTACATTGTGTTAACCCTGTCCAGCTACATTGTGTTAACCCTGTCCAGCTACTGACCGTGTGGTGTTAACCCTGTCCAGCTACATTGTGTTAACCCTGTCCAGCTACATTGTGTTAACCCTGTCCAGCTACTGACCGTGTTGTGTTAACCCTGTCCAGCTACATTGTGTTAACCCTGTCCAGCTACATTGTGTTAACCCCGTCCAGCTACTGACCGTGTTGTGTTAACCCTGTCCAGCTACTGACCGTGTTGTGTTAACCCTGTCCAGCTACTGACCGTGTGGTGTTAACCCTGTCCAGCTACATTGTGTTAACCCTGTCCAGCTACTGACCGTGTTGTGTTAACCCTGTCCAGCTACTGACCGTGTTGTGTTAACCCCGTCCAGCTACTGACCGTGTGGTTTTAACCCTGTCCAGCTACATTGTGTTAACCCTGTCCAGCTACATTGTGTTAACCCTCTCCAGCTACTGACCGTGTGGTGTTAACCCTGTCCAGCTACTGACCGTGTGCTGACAACCCTGTCCAGCTACTGACCGTGTTGTGTTAACCCTGTCCAGCTACATTGTGTTAACCCCGTCCAGCTACTGACCGTGTTGTGTTAACCCTGTCCAGCTACATTGTGTTAACCCTGTCCAGCTACATTGTGTTAACCCTGTCCAGCTACTGACCGTGTTGTGTTAACCCTGTCCAGCTACATTGTGTTAACCCTGTCCAGCTACATTGTGTTAACCCTGTCCAGCTACTGACCGTGTTGTGTTAACCCTGTCCAGCTACTGTGTTAACCCTGTCCAGCTACTGACCGTGTTGTGTTAACCCTGTCCAGCTACTGACCGTGTGGTGTTAACCCTGTCCAGCTACATTGTGTTAACCCTGTCCAGCTACTGACCGTGTTGTGTTAACCCTGTCCAGCTACATTGTGTTAACCCCGTCCAGCTACTGACCGTGTTGTGTTAACCCTGTCCAGCTACTGACCGTGTTGTGTTAACCCTGTCCAGCTACTGACCGTGTTGTGTTAACCCTGTCCAGCTACTGACCGTGTTGTGTTAACCCTGTCCAGCTACTGACCGTGTTGTGTTAACCCTGTCCAGCTACATTGTGTTAACCCTATCCAGCTACTGACCGTGTTGTGTTAACCCTGTCCAGCTACTGACCGTGTTGTGTTAACCCTGTCCAGCTACTGACCGTGTTGTGTTAACCCTGTCCAGCTACATTGTGTTAACCCTGTCCAGCTACTGACCGTGTTGTGTTAACCCTGTCCAGCTACTGACCGTGTTGTGTTAACCCTGTCCAGCTACATTGTGTTAACCCTGTCCAGCTACTGACCGTGTTGTGTTAACCCTGTCCAGCTACATTGTGTTAACCCTGTCCAGCTACTGACCGTGTTGTGTTAACCCTGTCCAGCTACTGACCGTGTTGTGTTAACCCTGTCCAGCTACTCACCGTGTGGTGTTAACCCTGTCCAGCTACTGACCGTGTTGTGTTAACCCTGTCCAGCTACATTGTGTTAACCCTGTCCAGATACTGACCGTGTTGTGTTAACCCTGTCCAGCTACATTGTGTTAAACCTGTCCAGCTACATTGTGTTAACCCTGTCCAACTACTGACCGTGTTGTGTTAACCCTGTCCAGCTACATTGTGTTAACCCTGTCCAGCTACTGACCGTGTTGTGTTAACCCTGTCCAATTAATGAACGTGTGGTGTTAACCCCGTCCAGCTACTGACCGTGTTGTGTTAACCCTGTCCAGCTACATTGTGTTAACCCTGTCCAGCTACATTGTGTTAACCCTGTCCAACTACTGACCGTGTTGTGTTAACCCTGTCCAGCTACATTGTGTTAACCCTGTCCAGCTACTGACAGTGTTGTGTTAACCCTGTCCAGCTACATTGTGTTAACCCTGTCCAGCAACATTGTGTTAACCCGTCCAGCTACTGACCGTGTTGTGTTAACCCTGTCCAGCTACATTGTGTTAACCCTGTCCAGCTACTGACCGTGTGTGTTAACCCTGTCCAGCTACTGACCGTGTTGTGTTAACCCTGTCCAGCTACATTGTGTTAACCCTGTCCAGCTACATTGTGTTAACCCTGTCCAGCTACTGACCGTGTGGTGTTAACCCTGTCCAGCTACATTGTGTTAACCCTGTCCAGCTACATTGTGTTAACCCTGTCCAGCTACTGACCGTGTTGTGTTAACCCTGTCCAGCTACATTGTGTTAACCCTGTCCAGCTACATTGTGTTAACCCCGTCCAGCTACTGACCGTGTTGTGTTAACCCTGTCCAGCTACTGACCGTGTTGTGTTAACCCTGTCCAGCTACTGACCGTGTTAACCCTGTGTTAACCCTGTCCAGCTACATTGTGTTAACCCTGTCCAGCTACTGACCGTGTTGTGTTAACCCTGTCCAGCTACTGACCGTGTGGTGTTAACCCTGTCCAGCTACTGACCGTGTGCCCTGAGCAACCCTGTCCAGCTACTGACCGTGTTGTGTTAACCCTGTCCAGCTACATTGTGTTAACCCTGTCCAGCTACTGACCGTGTTGTGTTAACCCTGTCCAGCTACATTGTGTTAACCCTGTCCAGCTACATTGTGTTAACCCTGTCCAGCTACTGACCGTGTTGTGTTAACCCTGTCCAGCTACATTGTGTTAACCCTGTCCAGCTACATTGTGTTAACCCTGTCCAGCTACTGACCGTGTTGTGTTAACCCTGTCCAGCTACTGACCGTGTTGTGTTAACCCTGTCCAGCTACTGACCGTGTGTGTTAACCCTGTCCAGCTACATTGTGTTAACCCTGTCCAGCTACTGACCGTGTTGTGTTAACCCTGTCCAGCTACTGACAGTGCTACTGATGTGTTAACCCTGTCCAGCTACTGACCATGTGGTTTTAACCCTGTCCAGCTACATTGTGTTAACCCTGTCCAGCTACATTGTGTTAACCCTGTCCAGCTACTGACCGTGTGGTGTTAACCCTGTCCAGCTACTGACCGTGTGGTGACAACCCTGTCCAGCTACTGACCGTGTTGTGTTAACCCTGTCCAGCTACATTGTGTTAACCCTGTCCAGCTACTGACCGTGTTGTGTTAACCCTGTCCAGCTACATTGTGTTAACCCTGTCCAGCTACTCACCGTGTGTGTTAACCCTGTCCAGCTACTGACCGTGTGGTGTTAACCCTGTCCAGCTACTGACCGTGTTGTGTTAACCCTGTCCAGCTACTGACCGTGTTGTGTTAACCCTGTCCAGCTACTGACCGTGTTGTGTTAACCCTGTCCAGCTACTGACCGTGTTGTGTTAACCCTGTCCAGCTACATGGTGTTAACCCTGTCCAGCTACATTGTGTTAACCCTGTCCAGCTACTGACCGTGTTGTGTTAACCCTGTCCAGCTACTGACCGTGTTGTGTTAACCCTGTCCAGCTACATTGTGTTAACCCTGTCCAGCTACTGACCGTGTTGTGTTAACCCTGTCTAGCTACATTGTGTTAACCCGTCCAGCTACTGACCGTGTTGTGTTAACCCTGTCCAGCTACATTGTGTTAACCCTGTCCAGCTACTCACCGTGTGGTGTTAACCCTGTCCAGCTACTGACCGTGTTGTGTTAACCCTGTCCAGCTACTGACAGTGTTGTGTTAACCCTGTCCAGCTACTGACCGTGTGGTGTTAACCCTGTCCAGCTACATTGTGTTAACCCTGTCCAGCTACTGACCGTGTGGTGTTAACCCTGTCCAGCTACTGACCGTGTTGTGTTAACCCTGTCCAGCTACTGACCGTGTTGTGTTAACCCCGTCCAGCTACTGACCGTGTTGTGTTAACCCTGTCCAGCTACATTGTGTTAACCCTGTCCAGCTACTCACCGTGTGGTGTTAACCCTGTCCAGCTACTGACCGTGTGGTGTTAACCCTGTCCAGCTACTGACCGTGTGCTGACAACCCTGTCCAGCTACTGACCGTGTTGTGTTAACCCTGTCCAGCTACATTGTGTTAACCCTGTCCAGCTACTGACCGTGTTGTGTTAACCCTGTCCAGCTACATTGTGTTAACCCTGTCCAGCTACATTGTGTTAACCCTGTCCAGCTACTGACCGTGTTGTGTTAACCCTGTCCAGCTACATTGTGTTAACCCTGTCCAGCTACATTGTGTTAACCCCGTCCAGCTACTGACCGTGTTGTGTTAACCCTGTCCAGCTACTGACCGTGTTGTGTTAACCCTGTCCAGCTACTGACCGTGTGGTGTTAACCCTGTCCAGCTACATTGTGTTAACCATGTCCAGCTACTGACCGTGTTGTGTTAACCCTGTCCAGCTACTGACCGTGTTGTGTTAACCCCGTCCAGCTACTGACCATGTGGTTTTAACCCTGTCCAGCTACATTGTGTTAACCCTGTCCAGCTACATTGTGTTAACCCTGTCCAGCTACTGACCGTGTGGTGTTAACCCTGTCCAGCTACTGACCGTGTGGTGACAACCCTGTCCAGCTACTGACCGTGTTGTGTTAACCCTGTCCAGCTACATTGTGTTAACCCTGTCCAGCTACTGACCGTGTTGTGTTAACCCTGTCCAGCTACATTGTGTTAACCCTGTCCAGCTACTCACCGTGTGGTGTTAACCCTGTCCAGCTACTGACCGTGTGGTGTTAACCCTGTCCAGCTACTGACCGTGTTGTGTTAACCCTGTCCAGCTACTGACCGTGTTGTGTTAACCCTGTCCAGCTACTGACCGTGTTGTGTTAACCCTGTCCAGCTACTGACCGTGTTGTGTTAACCCTGTCCAGCTACATGGTGTTAACCCTGTCCAGCTACATTGTGTTAACCCTGTCCAGCTACTGACCGTGTAGTGTTAACCCTGTCCAGCTACTGACCGTGTTGTGTGAACCCTGTCTAGCTACATTGTGTTAACCCGTCCAGCTACTGACCGTGTTGTGTTAACCCTGTCCAGCTACATTGTGTTAACCCTGTCCAGCTACTCACCGTGTGGTGTTAACCCTGTCCAGCTACATTGTGTTAACCCTGTCCAGCTACTCACCGTGTGGTGTTAACCCTGTCCAGCTACTGACCGTGTTGTGTTAACCCTGTCCAGCTACTGACAGTGTTGTGTTAACCCCGTCCAGCTACTGACCGTGTGGTTTTAACCCTGTCCAGCTACATTGTGTTAACCCTGTCCAGCTACTCACCGTGTGGTGTTAACCCTGTCCAGCTACTGACCGTGTTGTGTTAACCCTGTCCAGCTACTGACCGTGTTGTGTTAACCCTGTCCAGCTACTGACCGTGTTGTGTTAACCCTGTCCAGCTACATTGTGTTAACCCTGTCCAGCTACACCGTGTGGTGTTAACCCTGTCCAGCTACTGACCGTGATGTGTTAACCCTGTCCAGCTACTGACCGTGTTGTGTTAACCCTGTCCAGCTACTGACCGTGTGGTTTTAACCCTGTCCAGCTACATTGTGTTAACCCTGTCCAGCTACATTGTGTTAACCCTGTCCAGCTACTGACCGTGTGGTGTTAACCCTGTCCACCTACTGACCGTGTGGTGTTAACCCTGTCCAGCTACTGACCGTGTGGTGTTAACCCTGTCCAGCTACTGACCGTGTTGTGTTAACACTGTCCAGCTACATTGTGTTAACCCCGTCCAGCTACTGACCGTGTTGAGTTAACCCTGTCCAGCTACATTGTGTTAACCCTGTCCAGCTACTCACCGTGTGGTGTTAACCCTGTCCAGCTACTGACCGTGTTGTGTTAACCCTGTCCAGCTACATTGTGTTAACCCTGTCCAGCTACTGACCGTGTTGTGTTAACCCTGTCCAATTAATGAACGTGTGGTGTTAACCCCGTCCAGCTACTGACCGTGTTGTGTTAACCCTGTCCAGCTACATTGTGTTAACCCTGTCCAGCTACATTGTGTTAACCCTGTCCAACTACTGACCGTGTTGTGTTAACCCTGTCCAGCTACATTGTGTTAACCCTGTCCAGCTACTGACAGTGTTGTGTTAACCCTGTCCAGCTACATTGTGTTAACCCTGTCCAGCAACATTGTGTTAACCCGTCCAGCTACTGACCGTGTTGTGTTAACCCTGTCCAGCTACATTGTGTTAACCCTGTCCAGCTACTCACCGTGTGGTGTTAACCCTGTCCAGCTACTGACCGTGTTGTGTTAACCCTGTCCAGCTACATTGTGTTAACCCTGTCCAGCTACATTGTGTTAACCCTGTCCAGCTACTGACCGTGTGGTGTTAACCCTGTCCAGCTACATTGTGTTAACCCTGTCCAGCTACATTGTGTTAACCCTGTCCAGCTACTGACCGTGTTGTGTTAACCCTGTCCAGCTACATTGTGTTAACCCTGTCCAGCTACATTGTGTTAACCCCGTCCAGCTACTGACCGTGTTGTGTTAACCCTGTCCAGCTGCTGACCGTGTTGTGTTAACCCTGTCCAGCTACTGACCGTGTGGTGTTAACCCTGTCCAGCTACATTGTGTTAACCCTGTCCAGCTACTGACCGTGTTGTGTTAACCCTCTCCAGCTACTGACCGTGTGGTGTTAACCCTGTCCAGCTACTGACCGTGTGCTGACAACCCTGTCCAGCTACTGACCGTGTTGTGTTAACCCTGTCCAGCTACATTGTGTTAACCCCGTCCAGCTACTGACCGTGTTGTGTTAACCCTGTCCAGCTACATTGTGTTAACCCTGTCCAGCTACATTGTGTTAACCCTGTCCAGCTACTGACCGTGTTGTGTTAACCCTGTCCAGCTACATTGTGTTAACCCTGTCCAGCTACATTGTGTTAACCCCGTCCAGCTACTGACCGTGTTGTGTTAACCCTGTCCAGCTACTGACCGTGTTGTGTTAACCCTGTCCAGCTACTGACCGTGTGGTGTTAACCCTGTCCAGCTACATTGTGTTAACCCTGTCCAGCTACTGACCGTGTTGTGTTAACCCTGTCCAGCTACTGACAGTGTTGTGTTAACCCCGTCCAGCTACTGACCATGTGGTTTTAACCCTGTCCAGCTACATTGTGTTAACCCTGTCCAGCTACATTGTGTTAACCCTGTCCAGCTACTGACCGTGTGGTGTTAACCCTGTCCAGCTACTGACCGTGTGGTGACAACCCTGTCCAGCTACTGACCGTGTTGTGTTAACCCTGTCCAGCTACATTGTGTTAACCCCGTCCAGCTACTGACCGTGTTGTGTTAACCCTGTCCAGCTACATTGTGTTAACCCTGTCCAGCTACTCACCGTGTGGTGTTAACCCTGTCCAGCTACTGACCGTGTGGTGTTAACCCTGTCCAGCTACTGACCGTGTTGTGTTAACCCTGTCCAGCTACTGACCGTGTTGTGTTAACCCTGTCCAGCTACTGACCGTGTTGTGTTAACCCTGTCCAGCTACTGACCGTGTTGTGTTAACCCTGTCCAGCTACATGGTGTTAACCCTGTCCAGCTACATTGTGTTAACCCTGTCCAGCTACTGACCGTGTAGTGTTAACCCTGTCCAGCTACTGACCGTGTTGTGTTAACCCTGTCCAGCTACATTGTGTTAACCCTGTCCAGCTACTGACCGTGTTGTGTTAACCCTGTCTAGCTACATTGTGTTAACCCGTCCAGCTACTGACCGTGTTGTGTTAACCCTGTCCAGCTACATTGTGTTAACCCTGTCCAGCTACTCACCGTGTGGTGTTAACCCTGTCCAGCTACTGACCGTGTTGTGTTAACCCTGTCCAGCTACTGACAGTGTTGTGTTAACCCCGTCCAGCTACTGACCGTGTGGTTTTAACCCTGTCCAGCTACATTGTGTTAACCCTGTCCAGCTACTCACCGTGTGGTGTTAACCCTGTCCAGCTACTGACCGTGTTGTGTTAACCCTGTCCAGCTACTGACCGTGTTGTGTTAACCCCGTCCAGCTACTGACCGTGTTGTGTTAACCCTGTCCAGCTACATTGTGTTAACCCTGTCCAGCTACTCACCGTGTGGTGTTAACCCTGTCCAGCTACTGACCGTGTGGTGTTAACCCTGTCCAGCTACTGACCGTGTGCTGACAACCCTGTCCAGCTACTGACCGTGTTGTGTTAACCCTGTCCAGCTACATTGTGTTAACCCCGTCCAGCTACTGACCGTGTTGTGTTAACCCTGTCCAGCTACATTGTGTTAACCCTGTCCAGCTACATTGTGTTAACCCTGTCCAGCTACTGACCGTGTTGTGTTAACCCTGTCCAGCTACATTGTGTTAACCCTGTCCAGCTACATTGTGTTAACCCTGTCCAGCTACTGACCGTGTTGTGTTAACCCTGTCCAGCTACTGACCGTGTTGTGTTAACCCTGTCCAGCTACTGACCGTGTGGTGTTAACCCTGTCCAGCTACATTGTGTTAACCCTGTCCAGCTACTGACCGTGTTGTGTTAACCCTGTCCAGCTACTGACCGTGTTGTGTTAACCCCGTCCAGCTACTGACCGTGTGGTTTTAACCCTGTCCAGCTACATTGTGTTAACCCTGTCCAGCTACATTGTGTTAACCCTGTCCAGCTACTGACCGTGTGGTGTTAACCCTGTCCAGCTACTGACCGTGTGGTGACAACCCTGTCCAGCTACTGACCGTGTTGTGTTAACCCTGTCCAGCTACATTGTGTTAACCCTGTCCAGCTACTGACCGTGTTGTGTTAACCCTGTCCAGCTACATTGTGTTAACCCTGTCCAGCTACTCACCGTGTGGTGTTAACCCTGTCCAGCTACTGACCGTGTGGTGTTAACCCTGTCCAGCTACTGACCGTGTTGTGTTAACCCTGTCCAGCTACTGACCGTGTTGTGTTAACCCTGTCCAGCTACTGACCGTGTTGTGTTAACCCTGTCCAGCTACTGACCGTGTTGTGTTAACCCTGTCCAGCTACATGGTGTTAACCCTGTCCAGCTACATTGTGTTAACCCTGTCCAGCTACTGACCGTGTAGTGTTAACCCTGTCCAGCTACTGACCGTGTTGTGTTAACCCTGTCCAGCTACATTGTGTTAACCCTGTCCAGCTACTGACCGTGTTGTGTTAACCCTGTCTAGCTACATTGTGTTAACCCGTCCAGCTACTGACCGTGTTGTGTTAACCCTGTCCAGCTACATTGTGTTAACCCTGTCCAGCTACTCACCGTGTGGTGTTAACCCTGTCCAGCTACTGACCGTGTTGTGTTAACCCTGTCCAGCTACTGACAGTGTTGTGTTAACCCCGTCCAGCTACTGACCGTGTGGTTTTAACCCTGTCCAGCTACATTGTGTTAACCCTGTCCAGCTACTCACCGTGTGGTGTTAACCCTGTCCAGCTACTGACCGTGTTGTGTTAACCCTGTCCAGCTACTGACCGTGTTGTGTTAACCCCGTCCAGCTACTGACCGTGTTGTGTTAACCCTGTCCAGCTACATTGTGTTAACCCTGTCCAGCTACTCACCGTGTGGTGTTAACCCTGTCCAGCTACTGACCGTGATGTGTTAACCCTGTCCAGCTACTGACCGTGTTGTGTTAACCCCGTCCAGCTACTGACCGTGTGGTTTTAACCCTGTCCAGCTACATTGTGTTAACCCTGTCCAGCTACATTGTGTTAACCCTGTCCAGCTACTGACCATGTGGTGTTAACCCTGTCCACCTACTGACCGTGTGGTGTTAACCCTGTCCAGCTACTGACCGCGTGGTGTTAACCCTGTCCAGCTACTGACCGTGTTGTGTTAACACTGTCCAGCTACATTGTGTTAACCCCGTCCAGCTACTGACCGTGTTGAGTTAACCCTGTCCAGCTACATTGTGTTAACCCTGTCCAGCTACTCACCGTGTGGTGTTAACCCTGTCCAGCTACTGACCGTGTGGTGTTAACCCTGTCCAGCTACTGACCGTGTTGTGTTAACCCTGTCCAGCTACTGACCGTGTTGTGTTAACCCTGTCCAGCTACATTGTGTTAACCCTGTCCAGCTACATTGTGTTAACCCTGTCCAGCTACATTGTGTTAACCCTGTCCAGCTACTGACCGTGTGGTGTTAACCCTGTCCAGCTACTGACCGTGTTGTGTTAACCCTGTCCAGCTACATTGTGTTAACCCTGTCCAGCTACTGACCGTGTGGTATTAACCCTGTCTAGCTACATTGTGTTATCCCGTCCAGCTACTGACTGTGTTGTGTTAACCCTGTCCAGCTACATTGTGTTAACCCTGTCCAGCTACATTGTGTTAACCCTGTACAGCTACTGACCGTGTTGTGTTAACCCTGTCCAGCTACATTGTGATAACCTTGTCCAGCTACTCACCGTGTGGTGTTAACCCTGTCCAGCTACTGACCGTGTCGTGTTAACCCTGTCCAGCTACTGACCGTGTCGTGTTAACCCTGTCCAGCTACTGACAGTGTTGTGTTAACCCTGTCCAGCTACTGACCGTGTGGTGTTAACCCTGTCCAGCTACATTGTGTTAACCCTGTCCAGCTACTGACCGTGTTGTGTTAACCCTGTCCAGCTACATTGTGTTAACCCTGTCCAGCTACTGACCGTGTTGTGTTAACCCTGTCCAGCTACATTGTGTTAACCCCGTCCAGCTACTGACCGTGTTGTGTTAACCCTGTCCAGCTACTGACCGTGTTGTGTTAACCCTGTCCAGCTACTGACCGTGTTGTGTTAACCCTGTCCAGCTACATTGTGTTAACCCCGTCCAGCTACTGACCGTGTTGTCTTAACCCTGTCCAGCTACATTGTGTTAACCCTGTCCAGCTACTGACCGTGTTGTGTTAACCCTGTCCAGCTACTGACCGTGTTGTGTTAACCTTGTCCAGCTACATTGTGTAAACCCTGTCCAGCTACATTGTGTTAACCCCGTCCAGCTACTGACCGTGTTGTGTTAACCCTGTCCAGCTACATTGTGTTAACCCTGTCCAGCTACTCACCGTGTGGTGTTAACCCTGTCCAGCTACTGACCGTGTTAACCCTGTCCAGCTACTGACCGTGTTGTGTTAACCCCATCCAGCTACTGACCGTGTGGTTTTAACCCTGTCCAGCTACATTGTGTTAACCCTGTCCAGCTACATTGTGGTAACCCTGTCCAGCTACTGACCGTGTGGTGTTAACCCTGTCCAGCTACTGACCGTGTGGTGTTAACCCTGTCCAGCTACTGACCGTGTGGTGTTAACCCTGTCCAGCTACTGACCGTGTTGTGTTAACCCTGTCCAACTACTCACCGTGTGGTGTTAACCCTGTCCAGCTACTGACCGTGTGGTGTTAACCCTGTCCAGCTACTGACCGTGTTGTGTTAACCCTGTCCAGCTACTGACCGTGTTGTGTTAACCCTGTCCAGCTACATTGTGTTAACCCTGTCCAGCTACATTGTGTTAACCCTGTCCAGCTACATTGTGTTAACCCTGTCCAGCTACTGACCGTGTGGTGTTAACACTGTCCAGCTACTGACCGTGTTGTGTTAACCCTGTCCAGCTACATTGTGTTAACCCTGTCCAGCTACTGACCGTGTTGTATTAACCCTGTCTAGCTACATTGTGTTAACCCGTCCAGCTACTGACTGTGTTGTGTTAACCCTGTCCAGCTACATTGTGTTAACCCTGTCCAGCTACATTGTGTTAACCCTGTCCAGCTACTGACCGTGTTGTGTTAACCCTGTCCAGCTACATTGTGATAACCCTGTCCAGCTACTCACCGTGTGGTGTTAACGCTGTCCAGCTACTGACCGTGTTGTGTTAACCCTGTCCAGCTACTGACAGTGTTGTGTTAACCCTGTCCAGCTACTGACCGTGTGGTGTTAACCCTGTCCAGCTACATTGTGTTAACCCTGTCCAGCTACTGACCGTGTTGTGTTAACCCTGTCCAGCTACATTGTGTTAACCCTGTCCAGCTACTGACCGTGTTGTGTTAACCCTGTCCAGCTACTGACAGTGTGGTGTTAACCCTGTCCAGCTACTGACCGTGTGGTGTTAACCCTGTCCAGCTACTGACCGTGTTGTGTTAACCCTGTCCAGCTACATTGTGTTAACCCTGTCCAGCTACTGACCGTGTTGTGTTAACCCTGTCCAGCTACATTGTGTTAAACCCGTCCAGCTACTGACCGTGTTGTGTTAACCCTGTCCAGCTACTGACCGTGTTGTGTTAACCCTGTCCAGCTACTGACCGTGTTGTGTTAACCCTGTCCAGCTACTGACCGTGTTGTGTTAACCCTGTCCAGCTACATTGTGTTAACCCTGTCCAGCTACTGACTGTGTTGTGTTAACCCTGTCCAGCTACATTGTGTTAAACCCGTCCAGCTACTGACCGTGTTGTGTTAACCCTGTCCAGCTACTGACCGTGTTGTGTTAACCCTGTCCAGCTACTGACCGTGTTGTGTTAACCCTGTCCAGCTACTGACCGTGTTGTGTTAACCCTGTCCAGCTACATTGTAACCCTGTCCAGCTACATTGTGTTAACCCTGTCCAGCTACTGACCGTGTTGTGTTAACCCTGTCCAGCTACTGACCGTGTTGTGTTAACCCTGTCCAGCTACTGACCGTGTTGTGTTAACCCTGTCCAGCTACATTGTGTTAACCCTGTCCAGCTACTGACCGTGTTGTGTTAACCCTGTCCAGCTACATTGTGTTAACCCTGTCCAGCCCCGTCCAGCTACTGACCGTTGTGTTAACCCTGTCCAGCTACTGACCGTGTTGTGTTAACCCTGTCCAGCTACTGACCGTGTTGTGTTAACCCTGTCCAGCTACTGACCGTGTTGTGTTAACCCTGTCCAGCTACACCCTGTCCAGCTACTGACCGTGTTGTGTTAACCCTGTCCAGCTACTGACCGTGTTAACCCTGTCCAGCTACTGTGTTAACCCTGTCCAGCTACTGACCCCTGTCCAGCTACTGACCGTGTTAACCCTGTCCAGCTACATTGTGTTAACCCTGTCCAGCTACTGACCGTGTTGTGTTAACCCTGTCCAGCTACTGAACCGTCCAGCTACTGTGTTAACCCTGTCCAGCTACTGACCGTGTTGTGTTAACCCTGTCCAGCTACTGACCGTGTTGTGTTAACCCTGTCCAGCTACTGACCGTGTTGTGTTAACCCTGTCCAGCTACTGACCGTGTTAACCCTGTCCAGTCCAGCTACTGACCGTGTTGTGTTAACCCTGTCCAGCTACTGACCGTGTTGTGTTAACCCTGTCCAGCTACTGACCGTGTTGTGTTAACCCTGTCCAGCTACTGACCGTGTTGTGTTAACCCTGTCCAACTACTGACCGTGTGGTGTTAACCCCGTCCAGCTACTGACCGTGTTGTGTTAACCCTGTCCAGCTACATTGTGTTAACCCTGTCCAGCTATTGACAGTGTTGTGTTAACCCTGTCCAGCTACATTGTGTTAACCCTGTCCAGCTACATTGTGTTAACCCTGTCCAGCTACTGACCGTGTGGTGTTCACCCTGTCCAGCTACATTGTGTCAACCCTGTCCAGCTACATTGTGTTAACCCTGTCCAGCTACTGACCGTGTGGTGTTAACCCTGTCCAGCTACATTGTGTTAACCCTGTCCAGCTACTGACCGTGTGATGTTAACCCTGTCCAGCTACTCTGGGTTTCCGGTGCTGAGTCGTGACTTGTTGGAGCTCCAGGATGGACCTCGCCCCTCCTCAGCCAGCCTGACACAGAGACACACCATTCCAGCCAGCCCTGCTGCCATCTTTAGGCGCTCCAAACAGGTCATTACCACACGCAGCTACGCAAAAACCAGAGACAGACAGAGGGACGGAACCAACAGACAGTCGCACACACACACACACGCACGCACGCACACACACACGCACACACACACACACACACACACACACACACACACACACACACACACACACACACACACACACACACACACACACACACACACACACACACACACACACACACACACACCTAATCTCAGCTAAGACCTAATCCTCCGTACCACAGACAGACAGACAGACATTTTCTTTTTCTCTAACATACCCATGCCCTCATCAGGGCTTCATTCTCAACTGCAATACAAGGCATCATAATCACATGGTCTCCTCCCCCGGAGAAGAGCAGACTGCACCGCCAGGCTCCTGAGAATCAGAAGTGTCCCGTACGAACCGCCTGATAAACGCCACTCAACCCACTGTTGTCAGACCTGTACAGTAACTCTAGTTCTTAAATGGTTTATTTTGTTGTGATGTACCGTGTCCAGGAGATTCGCTCGGCCCAGCGGATGGCTAAGACCCACGCCTCCGTACCCCAGATGTGGTCTAAGTGTCTGCTGCGTCACTGCTACGGCCTGTGGTTCATATGCCTGCCAGCCTACGCCAGCGCATGTCACTCCAAGGTGCGGGCACTACGCATGGCCTACGACATCCTGAGGAAGATGCAGGACAAGAAGCTACAGGCACCTGATGAGGTAGGAAACAATAGATGTGCTGATGTGTGTGTGTGTCTCCTCTCCTCTCCAGGTGTCCTACAGGGTGCAGATGTCCTCTCTAACTCTATCTTCCTGTCTCCTGTCTCCTGTCTCCTGTCTCCTGTCTCCTAGGTGTGTTACCGGGTGTTAATGCAGCTATGTGGACAGTACAGCCAACCAGTCCTGGCGGTCAGAGTTCTGTTTGAGATGAAGAAGGCTGGAGTTCATCCCAACGCCATCACCTACGGTTACTACAACAAGGTGAGTGCTGCTGATGAATAAATTCCATCTACAAAGACTACCATATACACTATATTATGTGTGCTTGATTAATCGATGTATTGATTGATTGGTTCCGGGCGGGGTTGGAGAGCACTTAGCCATCCAGTACTATTGATAGATTGATAGTTTAATAGATTGATAGATTGATAGTTTGATAGATTGATAGATTGATAGATTGATAGATTGATAGATTGATAGATTTATAGATTGATAGATTGATAGTTTGATAGATTGATAGTTTGATAGACTGATATATTGATTGATTGATAGTTGAATAGATTGATAGATAGATTGATTGATTGATTGATTGATTGATTGATTGATTGATTGATTGATAGATTGATAGATTGATAGATTGATAGATTGATTGATTGATTGATTGATAGATTGATAGTTTGATAGATTGATAGTTTGATAGACTGATATATTGATTGATAGTTGAATAGATTGATTGATTGATTGATTGATTGATTGATTGATTGATTGATTGATTGATTGATAGTTTAATAGATTGATAGATTGATAGATTGATAGATTGATTGATAGATTGATTGATAGTTTAATAGATTGATAGATAGATTGGTTGATTGATTGATTGATAGTTTAATAGATTGATAGATTGATAGATTGATAGATTGATTGATAGATTGATTGATTGATATATTGATTGATAGATAGTTTAATAGATTGATAGATTGATTGATAGATTGATAGATTGATAGATTGATTGATAGATTGATAGATTGATAGATTGATTGATAGATTGATTGATTGATAGTTTAATAGATTGATAGATAGATTGATAGATTGATAGATTGATAGATTGATAGATTGATTGATAGATTGATTGATAGTTTAATAGATTGATAGATAGATTGATAGATTGATAGGTTGATTGATTGATTGATTGATTGATTGATTGATTGATAGTTTAATAGATTGATAGATTGATAGATTGATAGATTGATTGATAGATTGATTGATTGATAGTTTGATAGATATACTGATTGATAGACTGATATATTGATTGATTGGTTGATTGGTTCCAGGCGGTGTTGGAGAGCACGTGGCCGTCCACAGGAAGTAGAGGAGGGTACTTCCTGTGGGCCAAGCTGAGGAACGTAGTCCTGGGGGTAGGACGGTTCAAACAGACGGTCCAGAACCACAACCAGAACCAAACCCAGAGTAGAGACACACAGCTATCAGGTAAGTCCAGAACCACAACCAGAACCAAACCCAGAGTAGAGACACACAGCTATCAGGTAAATCCAGAACCACAACCAGAACCAAACCCAGAGTAGAGACACACAGCTATCAGGTAAGTCCAGAACCACAACCAGAACCAAACCCAGAGTAGAGACACACAGCTATCAGGTAAATCCAGAACCACAACCAGAACCAAACCCAGAGTAGAGACACACAGCTATCAGGTAAGTCCAGAACCACAACCAGAACCAAACCCAGAGTAGAGACACACAGCTATCAGGTAAGTCCAGAACCACAACCAGAACCAAACCCAGAGTAGAGACACACAGCTATCAGGTAAATCCAGAACCACAACCAGAACCAAACCCAGAGTAGAGACACACAGCTATCAGGTAAATCCATCTCCCTCTCCAGGATCACCGCTGTGTTGTCTCACAATGCTAGAGGTGTCGCTACAGTCCCTGGTTCGATTCCAGGCTGTATCACAACCGGCTGTTATTGGGAATCCCATAGGGCATCGCACAATTGGCCCAGCGTCGTTAGGGTTTGGCCGGGTTGTGTTTAATCCCAGGCCCCCGTCACCGCAGGAGGCCTTTTGCCTTTTGGTAGGCGGTCCTTGTAAATAAGAATTTGTTTCAAAAAATGCTTCTGGGTATCAGAACCGTGATTATTCACCTCGTACTGGATGACATTTTTTCTTTAATGAGTCGGACGCGAAGGATTTACTCCCGATAACTGACCAGGAATAAATCGCCGTCGTTCGCGTGGAGAGGACGGGACGCAGGTCTGAGTGCCTTGTGAGAGTTCGTCAGCTAGTACCCACCTCTACCATCCATCCTATTGGCCAATGTGCATTCACTGGAGAATAAACTGGATGAGCTACGATCAAGACGATCAATCCTACCAACGGGACAAACTGTAATATCTTGAGTTGTGGCTAAACAATATACAGGATAATATACAGTTGGCTAGTTTTTCCGTGCATCGGCAGGACAGAACAGCTGCCTCCGGTAAAGACAAGGGGTTGCGGTCTGTGTATATTTGTCAATAACAGCTGGTGTGCGATGTCTAGTGTTAAGGAATAAGCTGTAGCGCACACTATCTACAAAGAGAGTTTTCATGACATTTTCATAGCCGTCTATTCACCACCACAGACCGATGCACTAAGACTGCGCCTAACGAGCTGTATTCCGCCATAAGCAAACAAATAAATGCTCATCCAAAGGCGGCGCTCCTAGTGGCCGGGGAATTTAAAGCAGGCAAACTTAAATAAGTTTTACCTCATTTTTATCAACCGGAGGACAAAAGCTCTAGACTCCACACACGGAGATGCGTACAAAGCTCTCCCTCGTCCTCCGTTTGGCAAATCTGACCATAATTCTGTCCTCCTGCTTACGAGCAAAAAACTAAAGCAGGAAGTATCAGTCAACACAGAAGTGGTCAGACGATACAGATGCTAAGCCACAATGCATTCAGAAAGTATTCAGACCCCTTGACTTTTTTCACATTTTGTTGTGTTACAGTCTCATTCTACAATTGATGAAATAGTTTTTCCCCCTCATCCATCTACACACGATACCCCATAATTACATCACAATATCCCATAATGACAAAGCAAAAACATGTTTTTAGAAAAGTGAAATATCAAATTTACATAAGTATTCAGACCCTTTACTCAGTACTTTGTTGAAGCACCTTTGGCAGCGATTACAGCCTAGAGTCTTCTTGGGTTTGATGTTACAAGCTTGGCACACCTGTATATGGGGAGTTTCTCCCATTCTTCTCTGCAGATCCTCTTAAACTCTGTCAGGTTGGATGGGGAGTGTCTCTGCATAGCTATTTTCAGGTCTCGCCAGAGATGTTTGATCGGGTTCAAGTCCGTGCTCTTGCTGAAGCCACTCCTGTGTTGCCTTGGCTATGTGCTGAGGGTCATTGTCCTGTTGGAAGGTGAACTTTCACCGCCAGTCTGAGGTCCTGAGTGCTCTGGAGCAGGTTTTCATCAAAGATCTCTCTGTACTTTTCTCTGTTAATCAAATCAAATCAAATCAAATCAAAATGATTTATATAGCCCTTCGTACCTCAGCTGATATCTCACAGTGCTGTACAGAAACCTAGCCTAAAACCCTAGGAAAAACTGCATAGAAAGGCCAAAACCTAGGAAGAAATCTAGAGAGGAACCAGGCTCTGAGGGGTGGTCAGTCCTCTTCTGGCTGTGCCGGGTGGAGATTATAACAGAACATGGCCAAGATGTTCAAATGTTCATAAATGACCAGCATGGTCAAATAATGGGTCTGGGACAGGTAGCACGTCTGGTGAACAGGTCAGGATTCCATAGCCGCAGGCAGAACAGTTGAAACTGGAGCAGCAGCACGACCAGGTGGACTGGGGACAGCAAGGAGTCATCATGCCAGGTAGTCCTGACGCATGGTCCTAGGGCTCAGGTCCTCAGAGAGAGAGAAAGAGAGAATTAGAGAGAGCATATGGAAAGAGGGGAACCGGCCAGGCAGAGACAGCAAGGGCGGTTCGTTGCTCCAGAGCCTTTCCGTTCACCTTCCCACTCCTGGGCCAGACTACACTCAATCATATGACCCACTGAAGAGATGAGTCTTCAGTAAAGATTTAAAGGTTGAGACCGAGTTTGCGTCTCTGACATGGGTAGGCAGACCATTCCATAAAAATGGAGCTCTATAGGAGAAAGCCCTGCCTCCAGCTGTTTGCTTAGAAATTCTTGGGACAATTAGGAGGCCTGCGTCTTGTGACCATAGCGTACGTGTAGGTATGTACGGCAGGACCAAATCAGAGAGATAGGTAGGAGCAAGCCCATGTAATGCTTTGTAGGTTAGCAGTAAACCTTTGAAATCAGCCCTTGCCTTGACAGGATGCCAGTATAGGGAGGCTAGCACTGGAGGCTAGCACTGGAGTAATATGATCACATTTTTGGGTTCTAGTCAGGATTCTAGCAGCCGTATTTAGCTTTATCCGGGTAGCCGGAAAGTAGAGCATTGCAGTAGTCTAACCTAGAAGTGACAAAAGCATGGATACATTTTTCTGTATCATTTTTGGACAGAAAGTTTCTGATTTATGCAATGTTACGTAGTTGGAAAAAAGCTGTCCTTGAAACAGTCTTGATATGTTTGTCGAAAGAGAGATCAGGGTCCAGAGTAACGCCAAATCTTTGTCTCGATCCTGACTAGTCTCCCAGTCCCTGCCGCTGAAGAACATCCCCCCCAGAATGATGCTGCCACCACCATGCTTCACCGTAGGGATGGTGCCAGGATTCCTCCAAAAGTGATGCTTGGTTTCATCAGACCAGAGAATGTTGTTTCTCATGGTCTGAGATTTAATTAGGTGCATTTTGGCAAACTCCAAGCGGGCTATCACATGACTTTTACTGAAGAGTGGCTTCCGTCTGACCACTTTACCATAAAGGCCTGATTGGTGGAGTGCTGCAGAGATGGTTGTCCTTCTGGAAGGTTCTCCCATCTCCACAGAAGAATTCTGGAGCTCTGTCAGAGTGACCATCGGGTTCTTGGTCACCTCCCTGACCAAGTCCCTTCTCCCGATTGCTCAGTTTGGCCGGGCGGCCAGCTCTAGGAAGAGTCTTGGTGGTTCCAAACTTCTTCCATTTAAGAATGATGGAGGCCACTGTGTTCTTGGGGACCTTCAATGCTGCAGAAATGTTTTGGTGCCCTTCCCCAGATCTGTGCCTCGACACAATCCTGTCTTGGAGCTCTACGGACAATTCCTTCGACCTCATGGCTTGGTTTTTGCTCTGACAGGCACTGTCAACTGTGGGACCTCATATAGACAGGTGTGTGCCTTTACAAATCATGTCCAATCAATTGAATTTACCACAGGTGGACTCCAATCAAGTTGGAGAAACATTTCAAGGATGATCAATGGAAACAGGATACACCTGAGCTCAATTTCAAGTCTCATAGCAAGGGGTCTGAATACTTAATAAAACACTTGTGTTTGTTTTTAATTTTTTAATACATTTGCAAAAAAAGATCGAATCATACTCCACCGGCAAAGATCGAATCATACTCCACCGGCTCCAACGCTCGTTGGCTATGGCAGGGCTTGCAAACTATTACAGACTACAATGGGAAGCCCAGCAACGAGCTGCCAAGTGACACAAGCCTACCAGACAAGCTAAATGACTTCTTCTCGAAGCAACACTGAAGCATGCATGAGAGCTCCAGTTGTTCATGACGCTCACATCATGTCTGTAGCCATGAAGTGCTTTGAAAGGCTGGTCTCATCCCTCTGTAATAGCCCAGACACAGAGTCTGGTCCTGGGGGAAGAGGCTCTCCTCCCTCTGTAATAGCCCAGACACAGAGTCTGGTCCTGGGGGAAGAGGCTCTCCTCCCTTCCTCTGTAGTAGCCCAGACACAGAGTCTGGTCCTGGGGGAAGAGGCTCTCCTCCCTCCCTCTGTATTAGCCCAGACACAGAGTCTGGTCCTGGGGGAAGAGGCTCTCCTCCCTCTGTAATAGCCCAGACACAGAGTCTGGTCCTGGGGGAAGAGGCTCTCCTCCCTCTGTAATATCCCAGACACAGAGTCTGGTCCTGGGGGAAGAGGCTCTCCTCCCTCTGTAATAGCCCAGACACAGAGTCTGGTCCTGGGGAAGAGGCTCTCCTCCCTCTGTAATAGCCCAGACACAGAGTCTGGTCCTGGGGGAAGAGGCTCTCCTCCCTCTGTATTAGCCCAGACACAGAGTCTGGTCCTGGGGAAGAGGCTCTCCTCCCTCTGTAATAGCCCAGACACAGAGTCTGGTCCTGTGGGAAGAGGCTCTCCTCCCTCTGTAATAGCCCAGACACAGAGTCTGGTCCTGGGGAAGAGGCTCTCCTCCCTCTGTAATAGCCCAGACACAAAGTCTGGTCCTGGGGGAAGAGGCTCTCCTCCCTCCTTCTTGGCCCAGACACAGAGTCTGGTCCTGGGGAAGAGGCTCTCCTCCCTCTGTATTAGCCCAGACACAGAGTCTGGTCCTGGGGAAGAGGCTCTCCTCCCTCTGTAATAGCCCAGACACAGAGTCTGGTCCTGGGGAAGAGGCTCTCCTTCCTCTGTATTAGCCCAGACACAGAGTCTGGTCCTGGGGGAAGAGGCTCTCCTCCCTTCCTCTGTAGTAGCCCAGACACAGAGTCTGGTCCTGGGGGAAGAGGCTCTCCTACCTCTGGAATAGCGCAGACACAGAGTCTGGTCCTGGGGGAAGAGGCTCTCCTCCCTCCCTCTGCATTAGCCCAGACACAGAGTCTGGTCCTGGGGGAAGGGGCTCTCCTCTCTTCCTCTGTAGTAGCCAAGACACAGAGTCTGGTCCTGGGGGAAGAGGCTCTCCTCCCTCCCTCTGTATTAGCCCAGACACAGAGTCTGGTCCTGGGGGAAGAGGATCTCCTTCCTCTGTAGTAGCCTAGACACAGAGTCTGGTCCTGGGGGAAGAGGCTCTCCTCCCTCCCTCTGTATTAGCCCAGACACAGAGTCTGGTCCTGGGGGAAGAGGCTCTCCTCCCTCTGTAATAGCCCAGACACAGAGTCTGGTCCTGGGGAAGAGGCTCTTCTTCCTCTGTATTAGCCCAGACACAGAGTCTGGTCCTGGGGAAGAGGCTGTCCTCCCTCCCTCTGTATTAGCCCAGACACAGATTCTGGTCCTGGGGGAAGAGGCTCTCCTCCCTCCCTCTGTATTAGCCCAGACACAGAGTCTGGTCCTGGGGGAAGAGGCTCTCCTCCCTTCCTCTGTAGTAGCCCAGACACAGAGTCTGGTCCTGGGGGAAGAGGCTCTTCTTCCTCTGTATTAGCCCAGACACAGAGTCTGGTCCTGGGGGAAGAGGCTCTCCTCCCTCCCTCTGTAATAGCCAAGACACAGAGTCCGGTCCTGGGGGAAGAGACTCTCCTTCCTCTGTATTAGCCCAGACACAGATTCTGGTCCTGGGGAAGAGGCTCTCCTCCCTCCCTCTGTAATAGCCAAGACACAGAGTCTGGTCCTGGGGAAAGAGACTCTCCTTCCTCTGTATTAGCCCAGACACAGAGTCTGGTCCTGGGGAAGAGGCTCTCCTCCCTCTGTATTAGCCCAGACACAGAGTCTGGTCCTGGGGAAGAGGCTCTCCTCCCTCTGTAATAGCCCAGACACAGAGTCTGGTCCTGTGGGAAGAGGCTCTCCTCCCTCTGTAATAGCCCAGACACAGAGTCTGGTCCTGGGGAAGAGGCTCTCCTCCCTCTGTAATAGCCCAGACACAAAGTCTGGTCCTGGGGGAAGAGGCTCTCCTCCCTCCTTCTTGGCCCAGACACAGAGTCTGGTCCTGGGGAAGAGGCTCTCCTCCCTCTGTATTAGCCCAGACACAGAGTCTGGTCCTGGGGAAGAGGCTCTCCTCCCTCTGTAATAGCCCAGACACAGAGTCTGGTCCTGGGGAAGAGGCTCTCCTTCCTCTGTATTAGCCCAGACACAGAGTCTGGTCCTGGGGGAAGAGGCTCTCCTCCCTTCCTCTGTAGTAGCCCAGACACAGAGTCTGGTCCTGGGGGAAGAGGCTCTCCTACCTCTGGAATAGCCCAGACACAGAGTCTGGTCCTGGGGGAAGAGGCTCTCCTCCCTCCCTCTGCATTAGCCCAGACACAGAGTCTGGTCCTGGGGGAAGGGGCTCTCCTCTCTTCCTCTGTAGTAGCCAAGACACAGAGTCTGGTCCTGGGGGAAGAGGCTCTCCTCCCTCCCTCTGTATTAGCCCAGAAACAGAGTCTGGTCCTGGGGGAAGAGGATCTCCTTCCTCTGTAGTAGCCTAGACACAGAGTCTGGTCCTGGGGGAAGAGGCTCTCCTCCCTCCCTCTATATTAGCCCAGACACAGAGTCTGGTCCTGGGGGAAGAGGCTCTCCTCCCTCTGTAATAGCCCAGACACAGAGTCTGGTCCTGGGGAAGAGGCTCTTCTTCCTCTGTATTAGCCCAGACACAGAGTCTGGTCCTGGGGAAGAGGCTCTCCTCCCTCCCTCTGTATTAGCCCAGACACAGAGTCTGGTCCTGGGGGAAGAGGCTCTCCTCCCTTCCTCTGTATTAGCCCAGACACAGAGTCTGGTCCTGGGGGAAGAGGCTCTCCTCCCTTCCTCTGTAGTAGCCCAGACACAGAGTCTGGTCCTGGGGGAAGAGGCTCTTCTTCCTCTGTATTAGCCCAGACACAGAGTCTGGTCCTGGGGGAAGAGGCTCTCCTCCCTCCCTCTGTAATAGCCAAGACACAGAGTCCGGTCCTGGGGGAAGAGACTCTCCTTCCTCTGTATTAGCCCAGACACAGATTCTGGTCCTGGGGAAGAGGCTCTCCTCCCTCCCTCTGTAATAGCCAAGACACAGAGTCTGGTCCTGGGGAAAGAGACTCTCCTTCCTCTGTATTAGACCAGACACAGAGTCTGGTACTGGGGAAGAGGCTCTCCTCCCTCCCTCTTGGCCCAGACACAGAGTCTGGTCCTGGGGGAAGAAGCTCTCCTCCCTCCGTAATAGCCAAACAATACTAAAACTCACACTCTCATCTCTCTGTTCTCTCTCTACAGACTACAGTGATCTGGACACAGTCAGTCATGGCAGTGAAGACAGTACTAACGACTCAGTTGAGCGGGTCTCAATCGATACAGACTTCACTAAGATGGACTCCAGTGATGATGGATCAAGCACAGGTACTTAAAGATGTTACCCCTCCTCTCCTTTCATCCCTCTCCCCCCTCCTCTCCTTTCATCCCTCTCCCTCCTCCTCTCCTTTCATCCCTCTCCCCCCTCCTCTCCTTTCATCCCTCTCCCCCCTCCTCTCCTTTCATCCCTCTCCCCCCTCCTCTCCTTTCATCCCTCTCCACCCTCCTCTCCTTTCATCCCTCTCCCCCTCTTCTCCTTTCATCCCTCTCCCCCTCTTCTCCTTTCATCCCTCTCCCCCTCCTCTCCTTTCATCCCTCTCCCCCTCCTCTCCTTTCATCCCTCTCCCCCTCCTCTCCTTTCATCCCTCTCCCCCTCCTCTCCTTTCATCCCTCTTCCCCTCCTCTCCTTTCATCCCTCTCCCCCTCCTCTCCCTTTCATCCCTCTCCACCCTCCTCTCCTTTCATCCCTCTCCCCCTCCTCTCCTTTCATCCCTCTCCCCCTCCTCTCCTTTCATCCCTCTCCCCCTCCTCTCCTTTCATCCCTCTCCCCCTCCTCTCCTTTCATCCCTCTCCCCCTCCTCTCCTTTCATCCCTCTCCCCCCCTCTTCTCCTTTCATCCCTCTCCCCCTCCTCTCCTTTCATCCCTCTCCCCCTCTTCTCCTTTCATCCCTCTCCCCCCTCCTCTCCTTTCATCCCTCTCCCCCCTCCTCTCCTTTCATCCCTCTCCCCCTCTTCTCCTTTCATCCCTCTCCCCCTCTTCTCCTTTCATCCCTCTCCCCCTCCTCTCCTTTCATCCCTCTCCCCCTCCTCCAAGCACAGGTATCTAAATATGTTACCCCTCCTCTCCTTCCATCCCTCTCCCCCCTCCTCTCCTTTCAGCCCTCTCCCCCCTCCTCTCCTTTCATCCCTCTCCCCCTCCTCTCCTTTCATCCCTCTCCCCCCTCTCCTTTCATCCCTCTCCCCCTCCTCTCCTTTCATCCCTCTCCCCCCTCCTCTCCTTTCATCCCTCTCCCCCCTCCTCTCCTTTCATCCCTCTCCCCCCTCCTCTCCTTTCATCCCTCTCCACCCTCCTCTCCTTTCATCCCTCTCCCCCCTCCTCTCCTTTCATCCCTCTCCCCCCTCCTCTCCTTTCATCCCTCTCCCCCCTCCTCTCCTTTCATCCCTCTCCCCCCTCCTCTCCTTTCATCCCTCTCCCCCTCTTCTCCTTTCATCCCTCTCCCCCTCCTCTCCTTTCATCATCTCTCCCCCCTCCTCTCCTTTCATCCCCCTCCCCCCCTCTTCTCCTTTCATCCCTCTCCCCCTCCTCTCCTTTCATCCCTCTACCCCCTCCTCTCCTTTCATCCCTCTCCACCCTCCTCTCCTTTCATCCCTCTCCCCCTCCTCTCCTTTCATCCCTCTACCCCCTCCTCTCCTTTTATCCCTCTCCCCTCCTCTCCTTTCATCCCTCTCCACCCTCCTCTCCTTTCATCCCTCTCCCCCTCCTCTCCTTTCATCCCTCTCCCCCCTCCTCTCCTTTCATCCCTCTCCCCCCTCCTCTCCTTTCATCCCTCTCCCCCCTCCTCTCCTTTCATCCCTCTCCCCCCTCCTCTCCTTTCATCCCTCTCCCCCCTCCTCTCCTTTCATCCCTCTCCACCCTCCTCTCCTTTCATCCCTCTCCCCCCTCCTCTCCTTTCATCCCTCTCCCCCCTCCTCTCCTTTCATCCCTCTCCCCCCTCCTCTCCTTTCATCCCTCTCCCCCCTCCTCTCCTTTCATCCCTCTCCCCCCTCCTCTCCTTTCATCCCTCTCCACCCTCCTCTCCTTTCATCCCTCTCCCCCCTCCTCTCCTTTCATCCCTCTCCCCCCTCCTCTCCTTTCATCCCTCTCCCCCTCCTCTCCCTTTCATCCCTCTCCACCCTCCTCTCCTTTCATCCCTCTCCCCCTCCTCTCCTTTCATCCCTCTCCCCCTCTTCTCCTTTCATCCCTCTCCCCCTCCTCTCCTTTCATCCCTCTCCCCCTCCTCTCCTTTCATCCCTCTCCCCCTCCTCTCCTTTCATCCCTCTCCCCTCCTCTCCTTTCATCCCTCTCCCCCCCTCTCCTTTCATCCCTCTCCCCCTCCTCTCCTTTCATCCCTCTCCCCCTCCTCTCCTTTCATCCCTCTCCCCCTCCTCTCCTTTCATCCCTCTCCACCCTCCTCTCCTTTCATCCCTCTCCCCCCTCCTCTCCTTTCATCCCTCTCCCCCTCCTCTCCTTTCATCCCTCTCCCCCCTCCTCTCCTTTCATCCCTCTCCCCCCTCCTCTCCTTTCATCCCTCTCCCCCCTCCTCTCCTTTCATCCCTCTCCTCCCTCCTTCAAGCACAGGTATCTAAAGATGTTACCCCTCCTCTCCCCTCATCCCTCTTTCCTTTCCTCCTATACCCAAATCCTCTACGTCTCATCTCCGTTCCTCCTCATCTCTTCTCTCCATCCTTGTGTGTGATGGGCGGAGTATATCTTCCTTTTTCACTAACCTTTTTCCCATTACGAGTCAATATTTACATTGCTCACTCACTCACTCAGTCACTCACTCAGTCACTCACTCAGTCACTCACTCACTCACTCACTCACTCACTCACTCACTCACTCACTCACTCACTCACTCACTCACTCACTCACCCACTCTCCCTCTGTGTTCTGTGCTGCACTCTAAGCAGCTATAATGTCTCTGTAGGCACGGAGAAGGTAAGATCTTTTGTACCAGATGAATCCACTGAGACGAAAATAGGACTCGTTTGATCAACTATTTTCAGGGAGAAAGAGAAAGGAGGTGTTATCCAATGACTCCTCTGCTATCCTGGACAAAAATATCAACGCAACAGGCAACAATTTTAAAAATTTGACTGCGTTTATAGTTCATGTAAGGACATGATGTTCAATGGGGATGTCTGGTGAGTATGCAGGCCGTGGAGTATGCAGAGTATGCAGGCTGTGGAGTATGCAGAGTATGCAGGCCGTGGAGTATGCAGAGTATGCAGGCCGTGGAGTATGCAGAGTATGCAGGCCGTGGAGTATGCAGAGTATGCAGGCCGTGGAGTATGCAGAGTATGCAGGCCGTGGAGTATGCAGAGTATGCAGGCCGTGGAGTATGCAGGCCGTGGAGTATGCAGAGTATGCAGGCCGTGGAGTATGCAGAGTATGCAGGCCGTGGAGTATGCAGAGTATGCAGGCCGTGGAGTATGCAGAGTATGCAGGCCGTGGAGTATGCAGAGTATGCGGGCCGTGGAGTATGCAGAGTATGCAGGCCGTGGAGTATGCAGAGTATGCAGGCCGTGGAGTATGCAGAGTATGCAGGCCGTGGAGTATGCAGAGTATGCAGGCCGTGGAGTATGCAGAGTATGCAGGCCATGGAGTATGCAGGCTGTGGAGTATGCAGACCGTGGAGTATGCAGAGTATGCAGGCCGTGGAGTATGCAGAGTATGCAGGCCGTGGAGTATGCAGGCCATGGAGTATGCAGGCCGTGGAGTATGCAGAGTATGCAGGCCGTGGAGTATGCAGGCCGTGGAGTATGCAGAGTATGCAGGCCGTGGAGTATGCAGAGTATGCAGGCCATGGAGTATGCAGGCTGTGGAGTATGCAGGCCGTGGAGTATGCAGAGTATGCAGGCTGTGGAGTATGCAGGCCGTGGAGTATGCAGGCCGTGGAGTATGCAGAGTATGCAGGCCGTGGAGTATGCAGAGTATGCAGGCCGTGGAGTATGCAGGCCGTGGAGTATGCAGGCCGTGGAGTATGCAGACCGTGGAGTATGCAGACCGTGGAGTATGCAGACCGTGGAGTATGCAGGCCGTGGAGTATGCAGGCCGTGGAGTATGCAGGCTGTGGAGTATGCAGGCTGTGGAGTAGGCAGGCCGTGGAGTATGCAGGCCGTGGAGTATGCAGACCGTGGAGTATGCAGGCCGTGGAGTATGCAGGCCGTGGAGTATGCAGGCTGTGGAGTATGCAGGCTGTGGAGTAGGCAGGCCGTGGAGTAGGCAGGCCGTGGAGTATGCAGGCCGTGGAGTATGCAGGCCGTGGAGTATGCAGGCCGTGGAGTAGGCAGGCCGTGGAGTATGCAGGCCGTGGAGTATGCAGACCGTGGAGTATGCAGGCCGTGGAGTATGCAGGCCGTGGAGTATGCAGGCTGTGGAGTATGCAGGCTGTGGAGTAGGCAGGCCGTGGAGTATGCAGGCCGTGGAGTAGGCAGGCCGTGGAGTAGGCAGGCCGTGGAGTATGCAGGCCGTGGAGTAGGCAGGCCGCGGAGTAGGGAGGCCGCGGAGTAGGCAGGCCGCGGAGTATGCAGGCCGTGGAGTATGCAGACCGTGGAGTATGCAGGCCGTGGAGTATGCAGGCCGTGGAGTATGCAGGCCGTGGAGTATGCAGACCGTGGAGTATGCAGGCCGTGGAGTATGCAGGCTGTGGAGTATGCAGGCCGTGGAGTATGCAGGCCGTGGAGTATGCAGGCCGTGGAGTATGCAGGCCGTGGAGTATGCAGGCCGTGGAGTATGCAGGCCGTGGAGTAGGCAGGCCGTGGAGTAGGCAGGCCGTGGAGTATGCAGGCCGTGGAGTATGCAGGCCGTGGAGTATGCAGGCCGTGGAGTATGCAGGCCGTGGAGTATGCAGGCCGTGGAGTAGGCAGGCCGTGGAGTATGCAGGCCGTGGAGTATGCAGGCCGTGGAGTATGCAGGCCGTGGAGTATGCAGGCCGAGGAGTAGGCAGGCCGTGGAGTATGCAGGCCGTGGAGTATGCAGGCCGAGGAGTATGCAGGCCGTGGAGTATGCAGGCCGTGGAGTATGCAGGCCGAGGAGTATGCAGAGTATGCAGGCCGTGGAGTATGCAGGCCGAGGAGTATGCAGAGTATGCAGGCCGTGGAGTAGGCAGGCCGTGGAGTATGCAGTGTATGCAGGCCGTGGAGTAGGCAGGCCGTGGAGTATGCAGGCCGTGGAGTATGCAGGCTGTGGAGTATGTAGGCCGTGGAGTATGCAGGCCGTGGAGTATGCAGGCTGTGGAGTATGCAGGCCGTGGAGTAGGCAGGCCGTGGAGTATGCAGGCTGTGGAGTATGCAGGCCGTGGAGTAGGCAGGCCGTGGAGTAGGCAGGCCGTGGAGTATGCAGGCCGTGGAGTATGCAGGCCGTGGAGTATGCAGGCCGTGGAGTATGCAGACCGTGGAGTATGCAGGCCGTGGAGTAGGCAGGCCGTGGAGTATGCAGGCCATGGAAGAATGTGTTCAGCTTCCAGGAATCATGTTCAGATCCGTGGGGCCGTGCATTATCATGCTGAAACAGGATGTGATGGCGGCGGATGAATGGCACGACAATGGGGTCTCAGGATCTCATCACGGTATCTCTGTGTGTCGATAAAATTCAGTTGTGTTCGTTGTCCGTAGCTTATGCCAGCCCATATCATAACCCCACCGCCACCATGGGGCCCTCTGTTCACGACGTTGACATCTGTAAACCACTCACCCGCACGATGCCAGAACAACGTTGACATCAGCAATCCACTCACCCGCACGATGCCAGAACAACGTTGACATCAGCAATCCACTCACCCGCACGATGCCAGAACAACGTTGACATCTGTAAACCACTCACCCGCACGATGCCAGAACAACGTTGACATCAGCAATCCACTCACCCGCACGATGCCAGAACAACGTTGACATCAGCAATCCACTCACCCGCACGATGCCAGATCAACGTTGACATCAGCAATCCACTCACCCGCACGATGCCAGATCAACGTTGACACCAGCAATCCACTCACCCGCACGATGCCAGAACAACGTTGACACTAGCAATCCACTCACCCGCACGATGCCAGATCAACGTTGACACCAGCAATCCACTCACCCGCACGATGCCAGAACAACGTTGACATCAGTAAACCGCTTACCCACACGATGCCAGATCAACGTTGACATCAGCAAACCGCTTACCCACACGATGCCAGATCAACGTTGACATCTGTAAACCACTCACCCACACGATGCCAGAACAACGTTGACATCTGTAAACCACTCACCCACACGATGCCAGAACAACGTTGACATCTGTAAACCACTCACCCACACGATGCCAGAACAACGTTGACATCTGTAAACCACTCACCCGCACGATGCCAGAACAACGTTGACATCAGCAATCCACTCACCCGCACGATGCCAGATCAACGTTGACATCAGCAATCCACTCACCCGCACGATGCCAGATCAACGTTGACACCAGCAATCCACTCACCCGCACGATGCCAGAACAACGTTGACACTAGCAATCCACTCACCCGCACGATGCCAGAACAACGTTGACACCAGCAAACCGCTTACCCGCACGATGCTAAAAATTATTTAGTTGTGCAAACCCACAGTTTCATCAACTGTCCGGGTGTCTGGTCTCAGACCATCCCGCAGGTGAAGAAGCCGGATGTGGAGGTCCTGGGCTGGCCGTGGATATACGTGGTCTGTTGGACGTTCTACCAAATTCTCTAAAACGACGTTGGAGGCGGCTTATGGTAGAGAAATGAACATTCAATTATCTGACAACAGCTCTATTGGACATTCCTGCAGTCAGCATGCCAATTGCAACGCCCCCTCAAAACTTGAGACATCTGTGGCATTGTGTTGTGTGACAAAACTTCCCATGTTAGAGTGGCCTTTTATTGCCCCCAGCACAAGGTGCACCTGTGTAATTATAATGCTGTTTAATCAGCTTCTTGATATGCCACACCTGTCAGGTGGATGGATTATCTTGGCAAAAGGAGAAATGCTCACTAACAAAGATTTAAACAAATTTGTGCACAGAATTTGAGAGAAATAAACTTTTTGTGCGTATGGAACATTTCTGGGATCTTTTATTTCAGCTCATGAAACACGGGACCAACACGTGATCCTTCTGTAGCTCAGTTGGTAGAGCATGGCGCTTGTAACGCCAGGGTAGTGGGTTCGATTCCCGGGACCACCCATACGTAGAATGTATGCACACATGACTGTAAGTTGCTTTGGATAAAAGCGTCTGCTAAATGGCATATATTATTGTATTATATTATATTACTTTACATGTTGCATTTATACTTTTGTTCAGTATATTTCCTCAAAGTTTGTGCCTCATCCACACTGGTCCTTAATACAGGTTTGCTTCTGTTGTTCTCTCTGGATAAATAAACTTGAAACGTACACTCGGTGTTCAAAACATTAGGAACACCTGTTCGTTCCATGACACAGACTGACCAGGTGAATCCACTTCAATCAGTGTAGATGAAGGGGAGGAGACGGGTTAAAGAAGGATTTTTAAGCCTTGAGACAATTGAGACATGGATTGTGAATGTCTGCCATTCAGAGGGTGAACTGGCAAAACAAAA